>NC_082404.1:7738666-7756774 GCF_031168955.1 Gadus macrocephalus | reverse complement strand
ATAGGTACGAACAAAACCCGATACAATGCATTCTAATGGTATGTCGCACTGGATAAAAACCTCTGCTAAATGACTTCAAGCAGTGTAACGGTGGACTCGTACACCATCACATAATAAAGGAGTGAAACAGAATTCAATTTTAAATCAAAGAGGTAATTTATTTGAAATGGTACAACACAAGGTGAAAACAAATGTCTAGAGATAATAGGTTTAAATTCAAGGATATGTGGGGAAGAATTAGATAAAGCAAAGTTCCCATGTGAAATAGTAAAGCAGTAGAGATCCTGCATCAACCGAAAGGGTGCCCATTTGAAGGAGAGTGAAAACCTGCTTATATAACCCCACCCCCAGTTCTCAGGTGTGGTCAATGAGGTCATTAGGATACCGAGGCTTAGCCCTGCCCTTGTAGTGGCAGCTATGACCAAAAGGGGGCGCAGGGGGTCACCACAGTGTCTATAATGTTACCACCACAAAGGGTTTGGGTGCTCCCCTGTATTCACAACAAAACTGGAGTGTCAAAGCCAAAGCACAACCAGAAACACAAGCCACAAACAGACTACGGTTAAGTGGAGACAGGAAAACGAAAACAAGGCGAGATGTGGATATGGTGGAAGGACCTGGGGACTCCATCACGGGTGAACGCTCCGCAAACTCAAGACAGCGAACCAACCATAACAAGAGCGGAAACTATTTTGTGCATGGCCACGAGGAGAAGGTGGTGCCAAGAGTTTGGCGGCCCTGTTGAACCGCTGGCTGGGCGATAGCCTCCGCTAGCCGGGGGTTCAGGGGGGTCAGTTTCCCTCCGACCGACTTCGGTCTTTGGCGCTTGAACTGAGGAACGCTGAGACCATCGCCTCTTCTTGTGGTTAAATGCAGTGCGAGGAAGGGCGAGCGAGTAGTCAAGTGTATGCTGTCAAGGCACTGTTAGCATAGGTAGCCCCGGGATGCTACTGTTAGGGGAGGGAGATAGACAGACAGACAGACAGACAGACAGACAGACAGACAGACAGACAGACAGACAGACAGAACCCTTTAGAACAACATATCTCAAGACAAGAACTATTGAAATGAACCCTGAAAGTATAGTAGAGAGAGACACACACACACACACACTTAGAGACAGAGAGAGAGAGAGAGAGAGAGAGAGAGAGAGAGAGAGAGAGAGAGAGAGAGAGAGAGAGAGAGAGAGAGAGAGAGAGAGATTCAGGGTTTTATTGCTGTGACTCAGCCTTGATTCACTGCATGGAGACCAGAGACCAATTATGTGTGTGTGTGTGTGTGTGTGTGTGTGTGTGTGTGTGTGTGTGTGTGTGTGTGTGTGTGTGTGTGTGTGTGTGTGTGTTTGTTTGTGTATTTTGTTTGTGCATGTGTATATGACCGGTGTTTGTTTGGTTGTTAGTGTATATCTGGTGTGTGTCTGTGGTTGGTCAGTGTATATCTGGTGTGTGTGCGTGCGTGTGCGTGTGCGTGTGCATGTGTGCGGACAAGGAGCATGTAATTAGCAGAAGCCCAGCAAGTGAAGTCACAACGTTAACCTTTTCTCGCGTCACGAGTAACGCCACATTAGCTGCTAAAACACTAATAACAGATAATAACTAATAACATTTCACTGGTCCCTCCATTGCTGTCAGGGGTCAATTATTCGTCAGGCTTGGATTGGCTCCTCATCTCAGAGATGTGAACGGTGAAACCTATATTTATTAAAGTTTGTTATTACGAAGAATCAAAACTAATTATCAAATGGTGCCGTATTTTCTGAACTGTTGTTATTATTTGCCCACAGCCTAAACTGGTTGGTAAGATAATGGGACGAACAGTGTCTGCTAAATGATTAACTGTCATTTAGTGTAGAATAGTTGGCAAGGCATTGAGACCTTAAAATAGTTGACGAGATTATGTCATCTTAAAATGGTTGCCAATGTAATGAAATCTCTCTGCAGGGATCCAGAGCGTTTAAAAAACAACCCCCCGAAATGAAATCAGACTCTTAGTTTACTTGTCAGTGCATTTTCCCAGTCGTATTACACGCCAATTCAACAAATCACGCCAACACAAATCAAAGCAACGTAGCCTTTTATGTATTCTTCGTTTAAACGTAATCCCCCCATGAAAGCCGTGCTGCAGTGTGTGTATACCCCAGACCCCGTAATAATAACACTTCTCCTCTGACAGGAAGACGCGAGCAGCAGCGGCCCCGCCTCAAGGACCGCCGGATCAAATCACACGCCGCCAACGCTGTGTTGGTCCCGCCCTCACTGTCCCCTTAAACTCTGAAATCCCCCCCATCAGGACCGCTAGTGACGCTCACCACGCAGCCTTCAGCTTTCATCTCCGAGACCTCCCGTCACCGGCCCTGACACCAGCGCTGGATGAAACGTATAAGTGTGTGTGTGTGTGTGTGTGTGTGTGTGTGTGTGTGTTTGTGTGTGTGTTTTTGTATGTGTGTGTGTGTGTGTGTGTCTGTGTCAGTGTCTGTGTGTGTGTGTGTGTGTGTGTGCGTTGCATGCATGCCTGTGCGTGCGTGCGTGTGTGTGTGCATGTGTGTATCAGCGCATGTATGCGTGTGTGCGTGTGTGACACATTGGGTCAGGCCACGCATCCCGCCCCCTCCCCTCTCCTGTGAGATGAGTCGTGGTGGTCTCACATGGGCAGCAGGAAGTGGACATTATCTTTAATGGCCTCCCTGCCCGAGAACCCGGCCTCGCTCCAGCCCGCCCGGCTCAGCGGCGCCCGCAACGGTGGCGGTAAAGCCCGGGATGTAAATGCACAGAACCGGGGTAATTGCTCTGGTGACTTGCGAGGTGGGGGGTGGGATGGTGGTGGTGATGGGGAGGGGGGGTTGAGCGGGAAAGAGACCAAATTGGACTGAGCCCAAGAGGTGGAGGGACACTCTTTGAATCCACACCAGAGGAGGAGGGGGAGGAGGAGGGGAAAACAGAGCGGGAGCGATAGGCGGCCAGCGAAGATAAGAAGAACGAATAGACTGTGGAGACCTGGGCCTCCATTAAAGAGGTGTGTGTGTGTGCATGTGCGTGTGTGTGTGTGTGTGTGTGTGCCAGCCAAGCGGTTGAGCGAGGACGATGAGATGGAGGCGAGCGACTGTCCTCCGTAATGAGTGGTCGGGGAGCCGTGGTTTGTGGCATGCGGGCTGGGGGCCCGGTTCGTCCCGGCGCTGCCCGGTGGGGGGGGGGGGGGGGGGGGGGGGGGGGGGCAGCCCCCCCTCCGCTCACGTCACCGCCATGGAGGATCGTTTCATCTCCACCTAACGACCGTGTGACCCCCCCCGGACAAGCAAACAATGTAACGGAATAAAGAATAGTTATTTTTCAAAAGCGTTGCGCGTTGTGTACGTGTGTGTGTGTTGTGCGACGACTGATGGCGCCACAGCAGGGGGTCGTGAATAAACGTTGAACAAAGTACACTGGTCGCTTTGATCCGCCGAGCAACAACAAAACGGCTGAGCAGATAACCGCTTTGGGAAGGGCTTTGGGCGGCGGCGGCGATGCTGTTGTTCCCCCCCCCGCCCTCGACAGGACGCGGCGTCTCGGCGCGACTCTGGGAAATGGTCCGACGCACCACCGCAGAGCCTCACCCTAACGTCATCACGCGCAGATTAGATAACGTCGAGTCCATCAATACAGAAAGACGTTGTGATACAGGAGGTGGAGAAGATTTGATCAGGGCGAGGGGAAATGGAGTCGATAAAAGAAACCGTACACCTAACCGCACGTCCAGTCCTCTGGATGGTTTTATTTGCTTTAATCGTCAGGTGCGAGCGGATATCATAATCGATGGTAACACTTTCAATTGATGCACTAGAATATGCTACGCGAAAAATCTATACGGCATACAGGCACTTTAACAACCCCCAACTAAACACCCAACTCTGCCCGGGATCATTGGACACTAACACCTCCGCCTCCTCCTCCTCCTCCATCACCTCCACCACCACCGAAACAACAAGCTCTGCTGAACAGCATCAGGCAAGAGGCTGGTACTTATCCTCCACCCCCGCCGATACCATCACCTTCTCCACCATCATCACCACAGCCACAAACACCACCTCCTCCTCTGCCGTCCTCATCCCCACCAACCCCACCACCACCCCCACCTCCCCCTCTTTAATCACCACAGCTGCAAACACCCACCCCCCCCAAACCATCATCATCCCCACCACCAACACCATCATCACAGCAAATACCACCATCACCACAGCAAACACCACCACCGTCATCACAGCAAACACCCCTGTCACAAACCCCACTCTCCCCAGCTCAGCATGAAAAAACGATCCAAGTCTTAAAATCAAAAATGTCAATAACTTCAGAAAGAAATATCAACTGCTGCCCAACAAAGTTTCTACGGAATAAACAGGACAGAGTGCAGCGTCGAAAGCTTAACAACTAGTTTACTGGCAGTAATTTAATCGGTGCATAATAGCCTCATCTCTGAGACACAGATCATTCATCTCAACAAAGTGCTTCCTATCCGCAACATCCAATTCAATTCGACAAGACAACAAGAGTAGAACACAACAAAGTCCACATCCATCAGTTCAGATGTTCGCGGAAGAGCTGGCTCTTCAGAAGCCGTTGAGATTGAGTTAAGACACATCATAAACTAGAAGCCAGACCCGCCCTGTGTGATCCCTGCGGCCCACTACGACTCCCAGCTACCCCGCGCCATGACTCCCAGCTACCCCGCGCCATGACTCCCAGCTACCCCGCGCCATGACTCCCAGCTACCCCGCGCCATGACTCCCAGCTACCCCGCGCCATGACTCCCAGCTACCCCGCGCCATGACTCCCAGCTACCCCGCGCCATGACTCCCAGCTACCCCGCGCCATGACTCCCAGCTACCCCGCGCCATGACTCCCAGCTACCCCGCGCCATGACTCCCAGCTATCCCGCGCCATGACTCCCAGCTACCCCGCGCCATGACTCCCAGCTACCCCGCGCCATGACTCCCAGCTACCCCGCGCCATGACTCCCAGCTAACGCTACGACTCCCAGCTACCCCGCGCCATGACTCCCAGCTACCCCGCGCTAGGGCCCCCAGCTACCCCGCGCTACGGCCCCCAGCTACCCCGCGCTACGATCCCTAGCTACCCCGCGCTACGACCTCCAACGACCCCCGCTACAACTCCCAGCTACCCCGCGCTACGACCACCTGCTATAACCTCCAACGACCCCGCGCTACGACCCCCAGCTACCCCCCGCTATGACCCCCATTTACACCACCCTACGACCCCCAACTACCCTGCGCTATGACTCCCAGCTACCCCCCGCTACGACTCCCAGCTACCACGTGGAGCAGGAGATGGCTAAACCTCGGAGATGGGAGAATATGGTGGATTAGATTTGCCCCCCCCCCCTCTCTCTCTCTCTCTCTCTAGAGCATGAAAAAATTAATCAGCTGGTGTTGGTGAACCAACGTCTAATTGAGAATATGAGCGACCACTCGAGCTGAGACACTTTCATTTTGATTAACGATCAAAACAAACAACAAACACGTTTTCTGTGTATTTACATGTACAACAAATCTCTCTCTCCCTTCTCGCTCACCCTCTGACTCCCTTTCTCTCCCGCTCTGTCTCTCTGTCTCTCTCTCTGTGGTTTAGCTTAAATAATTGTGAAATTACATTAGCGAATGTAATTAAATAGCCATCTGTACTTTTTGGGCGGGTTTCATTGTTGATCATTAATTAAGTGGTGTTCAAAGTCTCTCTCTCTGTGGAGGGACAGCTGGGGAGAGGCAGGGTGGGGGCGAGGTGGAGGTGGTCTGGTGAATATTCATGTTTGATGGAGTTTCCTCAGCGTGCTGATACGGCCGGGTAAGAGGGGCTTTTGATGCAGCGCCTCGCCTGGCGCTCACCCACAAGACCCCTCCCCAGGTACTGAAGGACAAAGGGCTGTGATCTCTGCCACCCCCTGCTCAGGCATGGAGCTCACCGCTGGAGCACCACCAAACACACACACACACACACACACACACACACACACACTGAATACACAAACACACATCAGGACTCACCTGCTCAAAGTGGGGACCTGAGAGGCCAAAGTGGGGACCCCTGGTCTCTGAATGCTTGATCGCTTTCTTTCTTTCTTTCTCTCTCTGTTTCCCTTTCCCATTCTTTCTCTTTCTTTCTCTTTCCCTTTATTTCTTTCTCTCTCTGTTTCCCTTTCCCATTCTTTCTCTTTCTTTCTTCCTCTTTCCCTTTCTTACTTTCTTTCTTTCTTTCGACCCCCTGTGCTCAGCTTTTCCCCGGGGGGGCTGGTCTCTCCAGACACACAATGTCTTGTACTGGTGCGAGAGTTGGTCCTCACTAATCTGTGGTTTACTAAGCCCCTAACACACGCTCACACACACACACACACACACACACACTAACGCAATCATTCACAGTAAGATAAACACTGAAAATCATGTGCTGCACACACATGCTGTCGAATATACACACACACGCACTAAATCATACAAAGAGTGCGGGGGCACGAGAGAGAGCGAGAGACAGCGAGAGAGAGCGAGAGAGAGCGAGAGCGAGAGCGAGAGAGAGAGAGCGAGAGAGAGCGAGAGGGAGAGCCACACACACACAAACACAACCAAACAGAAATACAGTGTCTCCATCTGTAGTTTGTGATTGAGTATTAAAAAAGCTCTAATCTATCCGACTCCAAGCCAGATTGTCCCCTGGACCCTGGGCTGGATGAGACCGTCTACAGGGACCCCCACAAGAGTAAAAAACAGTATATAAAGCATATGACTGAAAGATTACTGATCGGATTTATAAGGTGTTCTCATTCGGTTTAATGCTTATTAAAGTCTGTCTGTTCTCTCTCACTCTTTTAGCACTGCCAGTACTAGGGGTGTTGTGGTATGAAAGTGTTCTACTAACTGCCTCAAGGAACTGGGTTCGATCCCCAATGTCCACAGTCTACCCGCAGGCATCCAAGAGCAAGTGCCCTCCAAATAAAGAAACACCTTCCCTGCCTCGCTTCCTCCAGGCACTTTGGACAGACACTAAATGACTCAAGTATGAGTATCTCAAATATGTCTGTTTCCACTTGTTCTTGGCAAGACCAGGACGACCTGTTGCTACCCTGGTTGTTTCACTCTCTGTGTTTCCCAGCAGCAGCCTCAGTACGCGGCGGTCCCTCCTCCGCCAGCTCCTAGCCGCGGCGAGGCTCCCCTGGCTCCCTGATAAAACATGGCTTCTGTCACCGAGGCCCCGGCTAGCGGGCCCCTGTCAGAACCCCACCCACCTGCGGCAAGGGGTGTGTGTGTGTGTGTGTGTGTGGGGGGGGGGGGGGAGACTCGTAATAATCGCAATAAAAAACAAATGCAAATGATTACCCTGGGCTTCCCTGCCGCGCCGCTCCTCGCTCTCCCGAGTCTGACGCCCAGCCGCCGGTGCGTCGCGATGGATGGAAGCCATCGCGGGCGAACGCACAGCACGGCTGTAAAGCAAACACCGGCGGGAGCCAGAATGGGCGTAATGCTATTATCCGTTATGCCGCGGAGCTGCTAGCCAAAACACGCGACAGAAACGACAACAACAACAACAATGGTTGCGGGGGTTAATGTGTAGCTTGCGGTTGTCTGGGAGGAAGGGGGGCAGCGGGGGGGGGGGGGCTACTCCATCAACATAATCATGTCAGCGCGTGTTCGGAGGTTAATATGGCGCTGTGTCTAGTCTTGTACCCATTACGATAATTGCCCGCACGTGGTCCATGTTTTGAACGCCTCGGTGATCCATCAGTGAGTTTTCTAATTCCACTCTGGTTGGAGAAACTATTTGTCGGGCTTTACTTGTAGATGAGGTGGAATAACATGGAATGAAGTGTAATAACAAGAGTCGAAGTACTCCAGAAACAAGTAGATGGAGAGCGAATTATTTATCTCTTGAATAAGTAAGAGAAACCGAAGGAAAATCTGATCACATTGGACGACTCCCAAGACCCAGAGAATTTTAAATATGTGATTTTTCTTCCAAGGTTAATTAGGGTTCGGCTGCCATAGAGTATGCATGATTAAAGAATGACTTATTTACCTGTCAATCTATTGATATGTAAACGTTATTATAAGCTTCTTCCTCTCCTGCATCGCACAGAAGGATTGTTTAAGTTCGGAGTCTGCCTATATTATTGGACCCATCATCTAAGACTTGAAATACCATCTAAATAGCCAAGGTGTCCATTATACTTTTCTATTAAATCACAGGATTAACAACGGGACAACACTGGACACTGCAAACGGAGCTTTGCAATCTGCTTTCACATTTGTGACACCACACCTCGTCAACAAGCAAATGGCCGTGGTGATTTGAATAACTTGACATTTGTGATAATGCAGGGATGTGAGGGGGGGAGCAAGACAGTAAGGTCATGTCCCTGTCTCTAAAGGTCACTGTCGGGGTATGCCTTACCTGTTCAGGTGGATTCCACTTAACCCCCCCCCCCACCCCTCGCTCGTTAGTCATGTTTCCCCTCCCACCTGATATCAACTCCAGAAATTATATAATTGGATTCACAGTGCACTGTCTGTGTAGACGTAAAGGTGTGTGGGCATGTGTGGATGTGTGTCGCTGTATCCACCAATATCCTCCATGCTGTGGATGCTCCTTCTTAAAAAAGTACATTTTGTTTCCGACTTAAAGCTGTGTTTGTCCGGATGGCGCAGTCTCAGGGGGTCTGGGTCTATAGCAGGAGAGGAACAGACCCGTCCTCTATAAAGAAATAAAACCCGGCTTCGCTTCGACAATACCACACACACACACACACACACACACACACACACACAAACACACACCACACGCTGTGTCATCCTGTACAGCTTCGATACATTACAGCGAACTGTCATTTTCTGTTCTTCTCTGAATAAACCAAACTGCCCTTTTGTCTGGCAGGACATATGGGCAGAGCTGAGCAGACACGAACAACGCTTCCGGAGACGGGGAAAGAACGGTAGAAGACGCGAGGAGAACTTATGTTTTATGAGGAAGGGGGAGAGGGGAGAGCCGGCTGACGTCTGCTCTCTCAGCTTCTTCTTGCATTCACGCTTGTTTTTTTTTCCTCGAAATGCACCGAGCGAGAGTTGAATTACGAGAAACGGCTAATGCGATCGCAAGAGCTCCTCTGTGTGTTTGTGTAAAGACATTTTATTCTATTCAGAGGTGGGCTAATGTACTTCTACAAACAAGAAATAAAAGATATTTGAGCAAGCTCCATTAGCCTCTCACTCTCTCGCCGGCTGGAGTTTTTTCTGAAATGGATATTGATATTATGAGAAACATATATCCAGGCGTCGGGGTGGAGAGCCTCACGATGACACATCATGTCATTAGCGCTCGTACTCTCAAAAGTTTGAGGTTCAACTTCTTAGCCGTCTGCTGAGACCGCTTTATTTATTTTTTTTTGGCTCACACAGCCCCTTCTAATTATTTATATTTAAATAATGTATTCGAAGACGGATTCGGGATGGCTGACGTGGTGATGATTAAGATACAGGACTATGAGACCAGACGTGTCAAACCATCTCTGTGCGACGCGCAACACGTTTGTGGGTAATATAAATGGTGTCTCCGGGTGTGTGTGCGTGAGGCCGCGCCGATCGCTAACTTGTCGCCTTCCAGCAGCGAGTCTGACAGCGTCTCACCGGTAGGCCGAGTAATGCTCTGAGCAGGCAAGACGCGAGTCCGTACGCACGGCACCCCACTAATTCTTCCTTATGTAGGAGTTTGTTACGGGGAGAGAGGGAAAGAAAAATAAATGGACCTGAGAGTATAATGTTTTTTTTGTTATTGTATTGCTCTCAGGGTCAAGCCCATAGACCAGCTATGAGGTCACCAAGGTCCAGATCTCAATGATTTATCTGGAGATATAAATGAGATAAGACACTAAATGCAACTGTATAAAAAAAAATCAGCGTTTGAGAACTTCTCCGAGATGAGTCAATAATTCGAAATGGCTTGTAATGGCTAAGCACACTCACACCTGGTGTGATATGGGACCTTTAAGTAACACTTAGTTACGCTTTCTGTAGTCCAACACAACAAACTCTTTCCGGCCCTCCCCTCTTCAACTCTCAACTCACGTTTCCGCTGTTCTCTTCAAGCAACAAGTCTAATCTCACGAGATCTCACAATTCTGTGGAGACTTTGCGTGTCCGCCGTGTGTAACATCTTGGTTTTTTTACCTGCCAGAGTGGAAAGATCGACCGGCCCAGCATTGGTTTTAAGATGTTGCTGTATTGTACCTGCCTAATGTTCAAACCTATCAGCAAGTGGCTGGTGGCAGGTGTTAATCAGGAACCCTGATTTACCTGAATTATATGTTTCTGAACCTTCTCCTGTGAACCTGGGATCAGTGACAGATGCCAGTCAGGCCTACTCCCGAGTTTTGGGATTTGATTCAAAAGAATATTCTCAGCTGAAACGGTTGCTTCTTCCTCTCCTTCTCCTTCTTCTTCTTTTTCTGCTGTATCCAATGAGCCAAAGCCTGCAGACAGGAAATGGTTTGAACAAGAAAACGGCTAAGAAGTGTCATAATATTTTTCTGTAGGCCTATCCGATATGAACAGTTTTCCCTGATCTGTTCATCGGCTCAGAAGTGTTCCCTACAACAATACCGCAGACAGACATAATGATACGGTATCTATGTGAACAAACTGATACACTTAAACCATTCAATGCTGCTGTCTGGGATATAATTACCTAATAGATTCCTCCTGATACAAAAACTTCCGGAAGGGTTTTAAGATGGGGTCTGGTTTTAAAGTTTTGGGGATCATCGCAAGTTTGTTGTGATGTGGAGAATGACGGCACCTTAAGAATAGTTGGATAAATAGGTCCTATTTTAATTAATCTGTTGTCTAGATTTAAACAATTTTTTTGCCATTTAGCAGTCACTTTTATCCAGATTTCATGAGTGAGCCTGTCAACAATCAACGCAAATACGCAACCAATACTGAAGTAGTTCATAGTGTCATCCTACCCAGCTTCTAAAGACACACCCATAGGAATCAGATAAAACACCTTCTGTTGAAACAACAAGATCCAGTCACTTGATGAATAACAAGAAAACAGTTAATTTACTACAAAAGCTGTTGGAGTGGAAGTGTCACTACAAAAGCACAAGGCTTTGTGCTTTTGAGGCTATCCCCTCCACCGTGACATTGCACCGATATTAATTGATAAAAAGCGTATTTCGGCGCAATAGAAAATGCTGTTTACGACACAGAATCTAAACCCATCAAGGGCAACCCTCTTCGCCTCATGCTTTTAAATGTTCTGTGCTGTGAAGAGGGAGCGAGGACGGAGCTAAACCCCCGAAAGAGGGTTTCATTGCCACTCCATTCAATGTTGACCTCTGAGGGCTGCTTTCAGAATACATGGAGAAGAAATACACAGAGTTTAGGGTCCTTTCCTGAGAACATTCAATATCCAATGCATTGAACGCGCCGCCGTCCCTGAGAACATTCAATATTTTTTGGTTTATTGAGCGGTCGCATGAAAGAGTCAGTTTCCACCTGCAATAAAAAAAGAATATGTATTTTCCTCAGCTTATGTTCCGAATATAATGTGACATTTGTGTTTCGGCAGTTGGTCTACAACTCTGTGAAAAGCCGTTGTCTATTGTGTGCACTGTCGCTGCTTCGCGATTGCACGGTAGACGTCATCCGCAACTCTATGAAAAACAACCTTCTTTTTGGAGTTTTGGCGCCCCCTGATGTCGAAACGCGCTATGATATTAACTATTCGGTGCCTCTGGAGCAGGTACAGATCTGGCCCTCAGACATCCACGTGGGAGTTTGTAAAAGGTGTTAATTTTGTTTTGAGTTGTCTGTGTCTGTGTGTGTGTGTGTGTGTGTGTGTGTGTGTGTGTGTGTGTGTGTGTGTGTGTGTGTGTGTGTGTGTGTGTGTGTGTGTGTGTGTGTGTGTGTGTGTGTGTGTGTGTGTGTGTGTGTGTGTTTCCTGTGCTAAAACTGTTATACTTGCACATTTCACACGGTGGATAGTGACGGATGTGTGTGCGTTGATTTGCATTTAAAATTTGGATTTAATCAGCTGCGGCTGTTGGTGTTGTGTCTGAGGAAGTTACTCCTACATAGTGTTAAACTCATTAAGGGCGACTTAATGAGGTACATTTAGAATAATCTATGCACCAGTGCGTTATGTAGAACTATCACATATTATGATAGGATAGTTTAGGGGTTAGGGTGGTCACGTAGTGGTCAGGATCTTGGTTCGAGACCCAGATGTCCACAGTCTGTAGACAGCGATGAGCAGAATAACTATAACCGCTCCTTAAAGGTGACATATTATAATGATAATAATAATAATGGATTGAATGGATTGAATTTATATAGCGCTTTTCTAGACACTCAAAGACGCTTTTACAGGGAACGGGGAACCTCACTAACCACCACCAGTGTGTAGCACCCACTTGGGTGAAGCACGGCACTAGCCAATCTGGGCCAGAACGCTCACCACACACCAGCTTGAGGTGGAGAGTGAGGGAATTAATGAGTCAGCCAATTATACAGGAGGATGATTAGGGGGCCAGATCGAATGAGCCTGGTTGGGCCAGGACACCGGGGAAACCCCTACTCTTTGCGATAAGTGCCCTGGGATCTTTTATGACCTCAATGAGTCAGGACCTCAGTTTTCATTGCCATTATACCACCAGGTGTGAGTGTGATTAGCCGTTACAAACAGTTTGGAAATTCTGCCTCTTCTGACATCACAAGTGGGCGTGTCCACCTAGATGCGTGCTGGATAGATCAGTTTACCAGCCCACCCAGTGGACTGTAGCAAACGTTGCTCATCTATCCGTCATACATCTAGGGCAGGGGTGTCAAACGTACGGTCCGCGGGCCGGATCAGGCCCGCGAACGGGTTTAATCCGGCCCGCGAGATGATTTTGTGAAGTAAAAAAAAATATATATATATAATTATTATTATTTTATTTTTTTATAAAAATCCTTCCTATCATTACATGGATTGCATTGACTGGCCCTGATTAATTTGTTGTACATTGAACTACTGGACAATTGTGTGTAACTGGAAGTCGCTTTGGAATGTAACGTAAAATGATCTGCTATTTTTCAATGAAGGAAACTTCTGAATGTGTCCACTAGAAGTCGCAATAGCAATTATGTTAAGAAAGCAAACTTTATACCGGGGCTGAGCAGGGAGCAAGTATAAACTACCTTGCTACCTTGTCGTTCTGCCTTACACTTTCAACATTTTGCGCTTTGGCACTCTCATTGCCCCAAAATGTCTCTGTCAAAAAGACGAAAAGTGGACACAGAGTGCAGAGTTTTCCAAGAAAAATGGTCATCGTCCTTTTTATTCACGGAAGTAAATGGGAAACCTGTGTTTGGTGTGCTCACAGCATGTTTAATTTTACATAATTATGCCATATTTTTACCGGTCCGGCCCACTTGGGAATAGATTATCCTCCATGTGGCCCCTGAGCTAAAATGAGTTTGACACCCCTGATCTAGGGGGACACGCCAACTTGTGATGACTTGTGTCAGTAGAGGCTGATTTTCAAAATGGCTTGTAACGGCTAATCACACTAACACATGTTGGTATAAAGTCACCTTTAGTGCCCTGTCTCTGTACGGTCTGACCCCTTCCTGCTCCTTAAAGGATAACTCCTGGATTTTTAAAACTGGACCCTATTCTCACATCCTTTTTCGTTTTAGTAACTAATGCGGACAGTAATTTAAAAAATGTGTCCAGTTTTGAGCGACAGCTTAAAACAATAATTGCTAGCCATTATGTGCTGCATTAAACCCTTGGGGGCAACAGCAGCTGTCAACGTATTGCCACTTAAAGGCTCAGATTGTTATTATAAGTGTCTGACACGTGATGCAAAGGATCCCTGCAGAGAACCTTCTTTCTTGACCTTTGCTTGACCCGGTCTGTTTGTATTGGGTCTGACCAAATGTCTGTCAATGAGAAATCTTGCTCTGGAATCTCGTGAGATTCGAGTTGTTGCTTGAAAAGAACAGTGGAAACGCGAGTTGAGATGTGAGGAAAGGAGAAGGGCCGGAAAGAGTTTGTTGTGTTGGACTACAGAAAGCGTAGCTAAGGCCCAATCCCATTTCTACCCCTTGTAATGACAGAGATATCAGACGGAGACTTCTCATTGGGTGAGACTTGTTGGACACAAAACAAACTAAGCAGATCATACGAAAGGTCAAGGAAAAGTCATATTTCCCTGGAATGATCCTTTCCGTAATGTTGTCAGACCCTTTCTGAGCCCGTCAGTGGCAAGAAGCAAGCACTTTCTGAGGCCCTACATTTTTGGGGCACAGTTCGCCCTAAGGGTTGCACTGCTGCCACAGATGGTCTGCAATGGATGATGCGCTCTCGTTCAAAACTGGATCAATTATAACAATTATTGTACGCATTAGTCACTTACACCCAAAATACTTGGGAAACTGATTCAGCGTGAAAAATCCCTAGTTTACCCGTTAAAGACATGCATCTGTAGTTAGTGCACGTCACTTTGGAAACGTGACGTTTGCAAGAATGAGTAAACGAGAGAATAATATATTAACACATGGGGGTAAACTTCCTTGAGAGGCCTATTGATCCAGAGATCTCTCGAGCACATCAAGTAACACGTCTCCATTTAGACTGTCAGTGTGTTCTCACCCATCAGAGCCCCCCCACCCAGGAACATCCCCTGCTGAGTGCCAGGATCTGCTCACGCTCGGTTTTTGAGTTCACTTCAAACCCATCAAGGTGGTTGTATGTCTATGGGTTCCCATTTCGTTGATTGATCTCTGAAATGCAGGGGGTGTTTGAAGAATGCGGAGTCCGAAAAGCAGGCATATATTGTATAGTATGTATTAATGTGTTGTTAGGTCTTACTCCTTTGGTTACTTATATACTTTCAGGGTTTTTTCTAAACAAGGGAACAGGGGCGCTGCGCCCCGATACTCCCGGCGTGCGCCATCCTACCGAAATGCCGACTGAACCTGTCAGACTTGGATCTGTACTTACATGCTGCTGTACAACATACACTATTTCTCAAAACGATCTTTTCTCCGCGAAAATATCCCAACACCACCACCTGACAATGTGTCTGATCCTCAAATAACTTATAATTACTCCAAAAATATTCCGATCCGAATTGGAGTTTCCCAGACCGAGTCGACATGCTAACGTTAAAGTTATTAGCAGCTAGCTAGCTAGCTATTATGTATTTGAATGGGTTTTTGGTCTAGGCGCTAAGATGCTAAGCAAGTATACAAGACCATTCCAGTTCTCTCTGCACAAAGCTACGGGTTCCCTGTTACCAGGGAACCCGTAGCAGGGAACTAAATGGCAGCTGTACGGCCGAATTAGCCCAATAAAAGTGTAGTAACCCAGAGAACCAGCTACAACATAGTTTTCATCCAAACGAGCCGTCTTTAGCGAACGGTGAATTGCATTGGCTTCTACGAGCAGTCGGCTTTCAGCCGCGAGCTTAGGGACCGTCTGCAAAGTGCAAAACTGAAAACGACAACAATAGTAACATTTCTATAGCGTCGCCATTATTGACTCTAGAGCCCCAAAACTTGTTCCATAGAGGCATGGCACAGGAGGTCTACCATGACTAACGCTACCCTGAACCACCTCCTCAGGATCAGTGTTGAGGGGCCTGCAATTGATCAATTTGATTTTGACAAGGCAGTGAGCCGTTGGGGCAGTCTCAGGAACAGACGGCTGCTGTTGTGATTTGTCCTACTTAATAAAAGTTTAGCCAATATTTTTTAAATTTGTCGTGTTTATTTACAGGGTAAAGTTGTACAAGTCTACCAAAAGTTGATAGTATTTTAGTTTTTCAGGATGACCACAAGAGCTAGAATTTCTCTCTAAGATAGCCTCAGAATGTACCATTTAATCATTATTTTTTCAAAGGCTTCGCGCCGTGGAAGGGGGAGACCCCCCTTCCACACCATCCCCCGCCTCGGTCGCGTTGCTCCCTCGGCTTTGCGCAGGGGTCTGCTCCCTGCTACTTTTTTTTTCTAGAAAAACCCCTGTACTTTAATGATACTTAATAGTCCGTCTGGCTGTCACATACCGCACACAACCAGCTTCATATACTGTATGGATGTTTGTGTGTTTCTGTTTGTGTGTGTGTTCAGCATGTGTGTGAGGGCTCAGTATGTGTGTGTGCTGTGTGTTCATCGTGCTTGTGTATTCAGCTTTTATGCGTCTTCAGTGTGTGTGTGTGTGTGTGTGTGTGTGTGTGTGTGTCTCATCATGCTCTTGACCTGTGCTCAGCAGCAGCAGCTAAAGGCTAATGATAAAGCAGCAGTCGGCATAATAAATATCTCCCTCTTGTTTACGGCGTATTACCGCACAGCACCGTGCCACAATGCGTCATTAATTCAAACTTCCCTCTAATGAATGGCAAATTAGGGACCCGCCGGGTCGCACGGGATAGACAACAGGCGTTCCTCCTCCTCACCTCACGACACCCATTACAGGACTCAGTGGGTCCGCACACCGATGATGGACAGGCCCTGCTGAAACATGACGAAACACACTGTAGGATTTAGCAGGGCTCCTGACCCCCTACTGCTACTACTACCAATAATAGCAGTACCACTTCCAGTACAACTTCACTGCTGGTACTACTGCAACTGCTGGTAATACTACTACTGCTGGTACTACTACTACTGCTGGTACTACTACTATTGCTGGTAATATTACTACTGCTGGTAATACTACTACTGCTACTACAACTACCACTACTGCTGGTACTACTAATTACGGTACTACTAATACTATGACGATCACTACTACTACTACTGCTGTTGCTACTAACACTACTACTACTACTAATAATAATAATAATACTACCCCTAATAAAACTACCCCTACTAGCATTAATGCTACTGCCGCTACGACTACTTCTACCAGTTAAAGTACTACCAGTACCACTACTATCACTACTGCTAAGGAAATGCAGCTTTAACCTTGTCAAATACGCACTTGTACTTATGCACACACACACACTTATGCACACACACATGCTCGCACACACACACTCCCACACACAGACAAACCTGTCCCCCCCCCCCCTCCGCCCCTCCCCCGCTCCAGCACAGATGTGAAGGTTAGCAGCTCTATTGACAAAGTGCAATTCAATTTCCAAAAATAAAGTATCCACAGAAGGTGCCCAAGTGAAAACACAGAGGGGGGGGGGGGGGGGGGGAGCAGGAAGCGGGCGTCTCCTCTGCACGCGCCCCTCATCTCGACGCGCCCTTGTCACGCGTCCCGTCAGCTCATATTGACGTGCGGCGGGGAAGACGAGATGTGGGAGGACAGTTAACGGGTTCCTCCGGTGGGTCTGACCTTCTGACGGACGCCGCGGAGAGCGTCCTTACGGGGAACGCCCGGGTGCCGCCCGCCCCGGGGCTGTTGTCATCTCCCGCGAACAAACGCCGCTACCAAGACCGCCGTGTCAGCACTGCTCAGCCCCCCGCCCACCGGTGCGTTTGTCATTTTGGATATTGCATTCCAGCTCCACTTTGTGTATTCACACACGCTCTTAGGAGACCTGTGGGTGGGCTGTGTGTGTGAGAATAGGATGCGTGTGCGTGCACGTGTGTGTGTGTGTGTGTGTGTGTGTGTGTGTGTGTGTGTGTGTGTGTGTGTGTGTGTGTGTGTGTGTGTGTGTGTGTGTGTGTGTGTGTGTGTGTGTGTGTGTGTGTGTGTGTGCGTGCGTGCGTGCGTGCGTGTGTATTTGTGTGTGCGTGCGCATGCACAGCGTTTGCATAAAAAGCACAGCGCTTTAATAGTCTCCCTCCACTCCGGCGGCACGGCGGCGCGTTCATAACATCAGCATCTCTCATATTTACCCATCATCCGTGGACACGGTATCACCCCCCCGACAGCCTCCTCCCATCGCTCCCCCTGCCCTCTGCTCTGATCAATGGCAAGCAGGCACCAGTTCAATAAGCTGCTCCATCGCTATATCAAATGAGTTTTGTTGGGGAAGTTGTTAGGCGCGCGTCCACAACACAGTGACCTTTGTCTGTGATGATGGATGTGCTACAAGGCTTAAATAAGACGTATACGAGACGGCATGTCACTC
>NC_082404.1:7726700-7738566 GCF_031168955.1 Gadus macrocephalus | reverse complement strand
GGTGCTCAAACACTGGGATGGGTTGGAGGCTCCCCCCTTACTCCCCCACAACGTCTAACCCCGCCCCCCCCCCTCCTCCTCCCCCCTCCAGACAACACGGCCAGCATCGTGAGCCGCCGCAGCACCTTCACCCGCAAGGACCGCGCCCACTACCTGCTGCCGGTGGTGGTGGCGGACAGCGGCGTCCCCCCGCTCACCAGCACCAGCACCCTGACCGTCACCGTGTGCGGCTGCAGCCCCGCGGGCCACTGCCCCCTGGGGGGTGCCGCCGGCGTGGAGGCCCGTGCCCTCTCCATGGGCACCAGCCTCAAAACCCTGCTGGGCGTGCTGGTGTGCCTGGCCACGCTCTCAGGTGAGCTCCGCCTCCTGACGGGGGGGTGGGGGGTCGTTGCGGGGGGGGGGGGGGGGAGTCGCGGCCGTTATCCTGTTTTGGTTCTGCGTCGGGTTTCAGTGAGCGGACCAATCACAGCCCTTGATGCTGCGTCGCCTCGACGCAAGGTGAACATTTCCGGGAGGCGCACGTCGGGCCCTTGTGGTGGACGCTAGGAGGGTCCTCAACGCCCCTTGCGTTGCGTCGGATGGAACCATAGCTAAGCCTTTATTCTGACGTACGGCGGCTGTTGGGTTTTCTGCCTCCTGCCTCCGGGTCGGATCGTCGCAACTGGCAATGTGTGGTGGCAGGACAGGAACGCGAGGGCGTCCGTGCCCTTGAGAATGATTCGCCGTAACGCTCCCGGCGTTCCGGTCAGCCTGCTGCTCTGCTCCAGGAGAGTGGGAGTTTTCGTTTTGACATCCGTGGCTGCTTTTGAATCGTTATTATGTTTTCTTTCGATTGGGTTAGCGCACGGTGGGGGTCATGGGGGAGAAGTTGTAAGCGATGGAATGAAATGTGTGGTGACAGTGCATTTGTGACGGACCACAACAAGGTCACAGTGAGGCAGTGTGTGTATACCAACAGACCTGCCTAATGGCTCGTAGCCGAATACTGAGCGTGGCGGGACGTGCATACGTTCAGCGGGACGTTGGGGTAAAAACGCGGAATGTGGAACAGGTCAAAACAATGTGTGTGCAAGCAGATGTTATTTAATTTCTCACATTTCTGTGAGAAATTTGACACATTAGACCAAAAAAGGAGCACAGGCCAAAGAGAGGTTGAGAAGCACTGCTGTGTTTGGTATAATGTGGATGTGTTTGTACTGTGATGTGTACTGAGCCTCTAGGGGCTCAACGATTAACTCCTTTCTCATTGCGCTGAATTGAACTCTTTCCCAGCAGATGTGTTGTGTTAGCGCGAGCTAATGCAGCTCCGCCCTGACACAGTGAGTACAACCCCAGCGCTAGGCCCTAGAAGCTTTTCTGTAACCAACGTAACTTCCGTGTTAATTCCCCCAGCCCGTACCACCATCCTCTTCATCATCATCATGTTTCTTCCATTTTCTCTCTCTGTGCGTCTCTCTCCCTCTCTCTCTCTCTCTCTCTCTCTCTCTCTCTGTCTCTGTCTCTGTCTCTCTCTCTCTCTCTGTCTCTCTCTCTCTCTGTCTCTCTCTCTCTCTCTGTCTCTGTCTCTCTCTCTCTCTCTCTCTCTCTCTCTCTCTCTCTCTCTCTCTCTCTCTCTCTCTCCCCCTCCCTCCCTCCCATCTTCACCACCAGTGATTCCTGAACTCACCTGTGTGGCTGTGTGTAACATTAACACAGTTCACCAAACCCCGTTCAGATTGGCGTTCAGCAGCCCGCTCTCTTAACGACTGCGTGTGATGTGCACTACATCAGCAGCTTCAGTCGCTCGCAGCGGGACGTCCCATTGGTCAGCAACCTCAGGAGCAATGACCTCTGCTGCTCCTCGATGCGCCCCCCCTCCCCCTCTCCTTTCACGGGATGAACCTGGGGGGGAGCTGGTTGAGGGTGGAGGTGGGTGAGGGTGGAGGCCGGGGTAGGGACGTGACTCTCCGAGAAAACAATACAGATAAACATCCTCCTTTCTATGTCCCCCCTGTCCCCCCCACTTGTCATTCAGCTCACGATGAACAAGGGACGGTAATTCGTCTTCAGTCGCGTAGGTTGGAAACTGAAATGTGAAACGATCACTTTAACAGGCCTAATATGCAGCGAGAGAACCCTTATTTTTTTCTCCTTTGTGAAACCCAGAAATGAAAGGAATATGGAAAGGTTATATATGTTTAAGTCTCTGCTTCTACTCTCAAAATTCTTTCTGTCACCGGCGCCCTCTTTGCTATCTTTCTTATTTCTATCTTTCTCTTCCACCTTCTTTGCTCTCTTCTATCTCTCCTTTCCCTTCCCCTTTCTCTTTGTTCAGTCTCTCTCTGTGTTCTCTCTCTTCCCCTCCCTTCTGTTCTCTCTCTACCCCTCTCTGTTCTCACTGTTCCTCTCTATGTTCTCCTTCTTCCCCTCTCTGATCTCTGTGTTCTCTCTCTTTCCCTCTCTTTCTGGTCTCTCTCTCTGTTTTCCCCTTTCTCCCCTCTCTCTTGCATCTCTCTCTCTCTCTCTCTCTCTCTCTCTCTCTCTCTCTCTCTCTCTCTCTCTTGCCTCTCTGTCTCTGTCTCTCTCTCTCTCTTGCCTCTCTGTCTCTGTCTCTCTGTCTCTCTGTCTCTCTCTCTCTCTCTCTCTCTCTCTCTCTCTCTCTCTCTCTCTCTCTCTCTCTCTCTCTCTCCCCCTCTCTGATCTCTCTTTGATCCTACCTTTCGGCTCGTGCTTCCAGTGCTTCGACCCTGAGTCTAAACCAAGACTAGTTCCCAGATTAACCAGTCCTAACCCAGCTCTGCCCCCCGCTGAGGCCCCTGTCTCCTTGGTAACCCCCCTCTGTTCCCCGGCTCCCCAGCGCTCTCCGTCCTCACCCTGGGGGTGAGGAGGAGGAGGAGGCGCAGGAGGAAGCAGCAGGAGGTGTCCGGGATGGCGGAGGACGTTGACGGGGAAGACCTGGAGCTCCCAGACCAGGTGTCCCAGAAGGTGCTGCGCTACGGCGAGCCGAGGGCCCCGGGGCCCCAGCTGGCCTCCACCCCCTACCTCTCCTCCCCCTGCTCCTCCCCCTCCTCCCCACCGTCTGTCCCGCTGAGGCCCCACCCCAGGCGGCGGGACAGGAAGCTGCGGCGGGCGGAGGTGGCGGCCAGCATACGCATGTCCCTGCGACACTCGCACCTGATTGGCCCCGAGGACGAGGTGTTCCGGCAGTTCATCTTCGACCGGCTGGACGAGGCCGACCGGGACCCGTACGCCCCGCCCTTCGACTGCCTGCGGACGTACGCCTTCGAGGGGGCGGGCTCCGACGCCGGCTCCCTCAGCTCCCTTGACTCCTGCGGGCTGGCCGACTTCGGGCCCGAGCCGCCGGCGGGCCGGCCCAGACCCTTTGTGGTCCCGCTGACGCCCTGGTACGGGTCGGAGGAGGACACCTTCTGAAGGCCCCGCAGGTGGAGAGTCTGTCTTTGTGTGTGTTTGACTTTGATTACGATCGCAATCTTTCAAGGGACTTCACCGGCCCCGTGTCTAGACGGCCGCAATGCTAACCCCCCCCAAAGACTTCCCCAAAGGCCTTGTTTCATCTGGAGTTGAGTGAACACTGTGAGATCGAATAAATGAGGACTGAGAGATCTTTGGAGGGGGGCGGCGTGTCACGACCCATTGCAACTTTGTGATACTTTCTAGTACCGTCGTTGGGTATGAGTGATGTAGTGAGCGATGTTGGGTATCAAATGCACCAGTCACTGTAGTGTTACACTGGGAAGCTTAACCCCCTAGCGTTCTACTATCGTGGGCCGGGAAGCCCAACCATCTCTAGGACGCATAAACCATCAAAATCAACGTCTTGTTTCAGAACAACCCTCCATGCATCCGCATTCACACAAACCAAGGCGTTGTACAATTAGTGTCTGAGCAGCTTAACCCTCTCTCAGTCAGCCCTTACAGAGCTCAACACACCCACCAACACATCGCCGCTGTCGTACCTTGGTCGGGACGTCGATGAGTTTACACCTCAGCGTCACAAAAAGACGTGCGTTACCTAGGTCTGAATAAGAGTGGGGTTATCAGGTAGGCATAAACATAGGATTTGACCAGTTTTCTCTAAAATAAAGTCTTGTTTTTAGGAACTGAGATAAAATGGCATGGATTACTTTGTTCATGATCACCAGAAAAACTAAGTTTTAAGAAAGAAAACGTTGCTGTGCTTACTAGCCCTTTAAGGACAGTGGGTAACAACTCCAAAACTCAAACTAATAATAGAACACTGGTCAGGGATCCCTTGTCCAGTGAACTCTGCCGGTGTGATAGGTGAGGGGTGGATGGGCATGATCGTAAAAACGACGAGACATATTGTCTGTTCAATGTCTCCGATCATCATGTGATCGATCGATCGATCTATACATTCTTAGAAACTCTCTCTGCTACTCTGTGTAGCTTCCGTCATCAGCAGAAAATAGATCCAAGCACTCTGTTAATACACTGAACACAAAGGTACACTAACCAGGCTGTAGGACTTGCAGTATTTCGTGTTATAAGCATTTTATACTATTATGCATACTATTATATATACTATTTTTGTTGACGTATTTTGTGTAACAAATTTCAGAATGTCTATACATTTGTATGAAAATGAATAATATTTCAGCCAACCTTTTGGTGTCTGCCTGTGTCTAGCGATGGTTTGGGAAGTGACCTTGTTATGGCAGCCATTTACAGAGTGAACAACTAGGCTTCAATAGATGTTGAATTGATTAGCGTTTTATTAATGCAGTTTGATCATTCATGAATGCCAAAAGAGATTTTTCCATTAATGTAGTTGAATGAAATTCAGTCTTTTGAGTCAAAGGGCTGAACACATTTCGTCTTCAAGGACACCCACAATCATTTAACTCATGTGTATTTATGTTTTATTGGGAGATTTTATTGGACTGATACCAACGCAAGCCCCTTGTGGTTCCCAGAATGGGATAAATATGTTTTGGGGGAGGGATGAGTTGCCGGTGAATAAAACGCATAGTTCACGTGTAACCATGGTCTCACGGCTCGAAACAACATGAAGTCGGAGGAGCTGTGGAAACCCCCCCCCCGCAGCCCCACACCCCATGGCTCAGGTGATGTAGGCCCCGCGGCAAAGAAAACCCCACCTGGGTGGTTTGCTGCTGCCAGTCACTCCGTCCAGCTAACGTGCGTGCTAACCGTACGATCAGAGCTCGAGGGAGGCAATGACAACCTAATGAGATGGGTGATCTGATCTGATATCACTCTGGAGAGCTGATGTGAATGTGGAGATAATTGAAATGAGTTGAATACGAAGTGAATACCTGAGCTTATATCTAATGCTACGTTAGTATCGGTTGGAGACTGAGCTGGTGTCTGCTTTTGGCTAATGCTCCATTACTATCAGTCAGACACTGAGCTTGTTCCATGCTATCGTTAATGCCAGTATCAGTTAGACACATAGCTTGATGGGTGCTAATTGCTAATGCCAGTATCAGTTGTAGACCGAGCTTACGTCTGTTGATGGCTAATGATAGGTTAGTGTCACTTGGATACTGAGCTTGCTAGTGCCAATGCTACATTGATATCAGTTGGACGCTTGCTGTTTGTATCAGTTGGACACCGAGCTGGATTCTGCTGGTACTAAGTTTGAACTGTTTGCTGCTAACCACTTACGCTACATTACTATCAGTTGGTCACTGAGTTAATGCTGCTTTATTGGTAGAAAATGCAGGGAATGTGGGTGGCAGTGAGTCGTAGGGGTGACTGGAGGTCATTGCATGGAGATGAGTCCCACACCTACCACCACATTCTGACCTCCATCTCCTCCCACCAGCAGCTAATTGGGCTGTTGGTCAGAGAAGGTCAGTGTTTAGGCGTCGACCTCGCTGCTCTGAGAAGAGGCTAGCGGCGAGGTTCACGCGTTAACCTGCACATGCTTGACGATTGCACATACATGTGACATTTAGACTACCTTCATTTATTTAACAGCTTTTATCCAAAGTGGCTAACAGTTGAGACTGCTAACAATCAGAATATTCTATGAAAATCGGTGTAGCTACAGCAAATGTACACGTGCTGTATAATCCGAGTTTCCAAAAACAACAACCAGGCAGAGACATAGTAACCAACCAACACAAGTCCAAATTACTCCAAAATGTATTTGTTATTTATAATAAGTGCTAGTGAGTAATGGTTAAATCCGACCTATGGTAGCATTTCAAAACTGCGGGGGTGACAGTTATCCGACGAGGCAGTGGGAGTCCGTCTTTTCTCCGTTTTCTACTTTCAGGCTCGGCCAATGCAAGCGGGAGTGGCCGCTCACCAAGGTAGTTCTGAGAGCTTTCTGTCCGCCCACAGCTAGACTTGAGATTAGATTGATTCTGTATGAAACTCGGCTGGAGACGACCTAACAGAGCCGTGCTGATGAAAGGAAATCACGGCCGCGGAAACATTTCTACAGAAGCAGGTGTTTTTCAAAACAATAAGAGGCAACTCCTCTATTTTAGTGGCCATTTTGTGACGTTAGCTATGTAATTCTCTCTCCTTTCAACAGCAGCCCGGCCCCACTTCTACTTCTCCATCCCGCGGTGTCGTTTAACCTTGCCAGGGTATTCTTTTTTGTCGTTACCCAGCAGTGAATATCACGGTTAATTTCACCTAACATTGCCTTTCTTTATGTAATTATGTCCATTATGGCCAGTTGAAGGAGTTCACTGCAATCAGCCCCTGTTCTGGCCCCGCCCACACTCCCCCCGCTCTCGCCCACAGCCCTGTGGCCGTCTCTCAGTTTCACAGCCCATATCTAGGGCCCCCGGAGCCCCACTAAGGAGCCCTTTATAGAGGGAGGGACCCCCGGGATGAACATAATAGAAGAGGAACATCAGCACTTAGGGGTGAATTCAGCACAGAAAACGTATTTCATGGAAATATATATTTATATATATCAGCCTGCATTCCATGACATCCATGTTCTTTTAATTTAATAGAATATTCTTTATGAATCCCAGATAAGAAATTTACTATGCCTAATAAATATGAAATCGCATGTTCCTCTTCAATTCAAAAGTAGTTCAGTCATTCTTTATCTAGCAGCTTTACAATCTCACCCTGCTGCTCCCCCCATAATACTGAGATTTCAGCCTGCAAATATTTCAATGCCTCGGTAATTATGAACCCGGTTTTAAACGGCATTCACGACGTCCTGTAATAACTCATCGCCGATTCCAGCAGCGGATATTTAAATCAGAAGCCAAATAAAAACGGAACCTCTCAGCATATTACAGAGTCGGACTTGACTAATCGGCTTTCCGGGGAAAAAAGAAAAAGATTAGGAGACTTGATATTAAAAAGTATGATTAAAGTATGCATCACAAAAATCAATATTTAACATCACACTCTGTTCACTACAATATTTAGCTAAACGAGGCCCCAGTAGAAACCCGTTCTACGGTTTGGGCCTGCTTTGGTACATAAGCTACGCGGTGCTAGGCAGTGGTTTGTGCGCTGCTATCAGATCCCAACCAAAAGAAAAAAAACAAAACGGTGGAGATATTATGCAAACATAAATAATTCAGCGTTTACAGATTACATTTCACCCAAGTATTTTATAAAGAGGCTCAGTTCAGGTTCTAACAGTTCTCCGGCTGCCTTTGAGTGAACTTTATGAGAGCATTTCCCTCATTATCAAACAAAAGATGCTTTGAATCCTATTGGTCCATTTTTTAATCGTAGTTTAAAATGAAATGAGTCCTTTGCCACGTTGCGATGGAAATAACAAATGGTTTCGTTAGTTCTCTCTAAATAAAAGGCAAAAGAACGAACGTATTTGATGGCCGAGGGAGTAAGTCGAGGAAAGTTTATTTGCGGAGCACCCTTCAAACATAAAGGTCATTCATAGTGCTTTACATGGGCATACATAACCCACACTCTGCTAACAACTAAGGCTTGAAAGAAACAAACCTGTATTTAGGCCGCACCAGTGTAAAGGCCGCAGTAACAAATGCACAATTTAAAGTACAATGCTGGCCTCCTGAAGACTCCCTATGTGTTGCTGAAAGTTGCAAAGACTCACAAAGACATTCTTTTGATTTGAACTTTATTTCAAGTGGTTTGAATTGAAAAGATGCGGTGTAACAAATCAATGAGTCTGTGAAAAGCCTTTGAAATTCTGTTATGTTTATATCTAAGGATTCCTGTTCGATTGGCAGGATAGTGTCAAAGGATTACATGCTCAGCAGTGCGACCGTTTATAATGTGGATGCGAGGTAATCTCTCCCCAGGTTGCGGCAAAAAATGTGGTTCAACCACAACAATGTAGCCTAATAGTGGCGATGCGCCACACTGACATTTTTGAATTAGGGCTGTCGTGACAGAGACATTTAATAATAATAATAATTCATTATATTTATATAGCGCTTTTCAATGACCCAAAGACGCTTACAGTGAAGGGGGGGACCTAACTCACCACCACCAGTGTGTAGCACCCACTTGGGTGAAGCACGCCAGCCAATCTGCGCCAGAACGCTCACCATACACCAGCTTGAGGTGGAGAGGGAGGGAATTAATGTCTGCCAATTGTACAGGAGGAGTATGAGGGGGGCCAGATTGAATAAGCCTGGTTGGGCCAGGACACCTACTCTTTGTGATAAGTGCCCTGGGATGTTTTATGACCTCAGTGAGTTAGGACCTCGGTTTTACGTCTCCTCCGAAGGACGGCACCTTCCACAGCACAGTGTCCCCGTCGCTGCACTGGGGCATCGGGATGGATGAGGGAAGGGGCCAGAGGGAAGAGTGCCACCTATTGGCCACCAACCGACACCATTTAATTTCTAAAACACAACAATTTGATAAAAACACACGTCTTATTGGAACAACGCTTCAAAAAGCAAAACTGCCACATCACCCAGGTGATGGAGGCGTGTGGAGGCGGTCCGTGTCCATCGGATCCAGCCTCGGTTCCGAGACCGAATCTGATACGGGCAGAGCTTCAACGTTAAACTGATGGCCCACCTGACGAGCCACAGAGCGCCGCGTCGGGCAGCGTCACGTCAGGACAACCCAGGTGGGAAGGTTCCACGGTCTTGACCTGTGTATAATATGATACGTGGTAACGAACAGTGCTGTGATGCGGGTCAAGGTTTTCTAGCGGTGTTGGAGGTCATAAACCATCAGTGCCGTGTGTCGCATGTAAACACATAATTATGATGTCGTTTGGACCTAATTTCATCAACTTGAACGTTTTTTTAAATTAATTAATTGACTGATGTAGAGGGGGGGGGGGGGGGAGAGTCGATCCGTTATCTGCTAGCCATCCTGGCTAGCTCCACTGAGGCCTGATCGAGTCAACAGATCTACTCTATACTGAGTATATTAAAGAGCCGCTTAAAGCGCGGGCAAAGAGAACTTGATCAATATGATCTTGTTATTCATAATTATATATCCTATGTTTGTACCGTACGGCGATGCGTGACCGTGCCAAGGTTTCTGGCGGAGTTGGAGGTCATACCGCGGCTGTATGGTGGCGCCGCGGTGAGTGCTCTGCTTTGAAACACAAGCCACTTAAGAGCCAATTAGGGCACGCGGTTTTGATCGTAAAGCTGAAAAGGTGGTTTTCACATAGTGCAAAGCTTCATTGAAATCGCACCGCAACACTAGCGCTATTCAAGAGCACGCTGATAAATTCATCATCCTGGATGGCGGATAAGCAGAAGAGAAAAATATTGGAATTGGATTATATTACCCAATTAGCAGCCTGTTATTATTAGTAGGTAGCTTTTTCAACCTCTTTGTGGCAGTGGTGGATTACCATTAAGCAAATATTGATCATGTCAAAAACATTTTTTAGGTATTTGTATAGAATACAGGGCATAATCACTGTAGAGCCAAATCGCCCTGTGGCAAAATCCGTGCAGACCTATTTTGGTTATCCACCTTTGTATAAAAGCTGCATTTATATATAGGCTGCACCACCGTAATTTGTCTGAAAATGTTGTATGTAGGCCACGTTCTATATTGGCGTAATTACAGCAATCGTTATAATCATTGCAGTGGTTATGATGTATGCAAACAGTAACAACTTTTATTCAAATGACCCAGCCTTCCTTTTGGCATCCTTGAGCAAGAGGATCACCCCTACTTACTCCTTAATGACAAGTATCTGAATTACTGTAAATCCCCATTGATATAAGTAACATACAAGTGGCTTCTTTTCTATACTGAATGGCAAATAAAAATAGCAAAATATGATTCCAGTATTTCCCTACATGCATCGAAACTCAATGTTTAAGCACCATCTAAAAAGGGCGAGTTCACATATTCGTGGAGCACTTTATCACTGCTACATTTGGCGAGGGGGTTTACAAGGTCCAAATTAGGACAACTTCTGCTTACCCTGAGCCGTCCAAATGTTGATAAAAAACGACGAGTGAGAAAGGGAAAGAGGGCCGCTGCTCGGGGGCGGACAAGCTGGAGCGTATGAGTTGTCGATAGGGTAGACATAAAAATAAAAGCTAAATAATATTCAGTGAACTAGTGAGTGTCTCTTGACCGCGGTTGTTAAACAGAGAAATGATTGACTTCACCCAGAAGGTTTTTAAGTGACACTGCAGCAACGCACAAACCGCTAGTTCATTACCCACTAGCACGTTAACAAAATAAAATGGTCGGCCATCGCAAATATTTATTTCCACTTCAAAGCCTTCTCCCGTTCCCTTAGATTATAATAAGCCCTTTTTCCACAGTTCTGCCAAACTGGAACTCTGTGGGAGTAAGCAGACCCACCGAGTGGAAGATTGCATCCCTCCATTTGATCAACAAACACTCCCACAAACACACTCGGATAAACACACACGCTGACAAACACACACACACACACACACACACACACACACACACACACAGAAGAAACGCACAAACCGGAACGCTCCATCGATACCTCCTCTAGAGACGCTGTTCTTGGCCTCTTCCTGCGGCACAAAGCAGAAGATCTTGCTGTTGAAGATCGATGAAAGGAATGAAAGAGACAATAATTAGGATGTTTTATTGAAAGATGCTCTCCCCTGGTCTCCATTCTTTGTGACGTCCATGGAGCAAAACCTCCACACTTGGCTCCTGTTTGAGAGGATTAGGTGGAGGGATCAGGAATATTTGCTCTGATGCTCCATGGCAGTGGACTCTTCTGTTCCTGTATTGGTTTGATTTAATTTGTCTTGTTATCGTAACATCCTCACTTCCTATTGCTCCACGCCAGAGCTCCATGAGAGGTTCTTAAAAACAAGAAGTCACTTTATAGTTCAAGGAACCTCAAACTCATCTTTAATGGGTTTTTGACACATTTTGTCAAAATGTTAGAGTATGGTGCTTCGAGTAGAATATATTTAAAATACAGTGAGATTACAACCAGTAGGAAACGGAACCTTTTGGAACCTGCCATTACAGATACGGATTGGGTGGTGCTGACAAGGCCAGGGCTTCCAAAACCGATTTCAATGGTTTTTTTGCAATGATTTTGGCCAGGAAAAACCTCCATATTTTATACAATAATACATTCTCATGACTGTGTCAAAAAAAGCGAGATGGTTAACATTCCTCTCTTCATACGTACTTCTCTATATCTTATATAAAACAATTGTTCCTACCAATGATTGCTGCCATCCCGGGACCACCTCTACCCCCTGCGGTGACCCACTATTGGATTGCACCCCACAGTTTGGGAACCCTTCGCCGAGACCATAACTTACCTCCAAACCCATACCTGTGTGTATACGAGACCTTCAAGTGCTATGTTGTTTTAAAGTCTTCTTTAATCATTAAGTAAGCTATAAAACCTTCTCCACCTCCCTTTTTATGATTCCATGTGGTTTTGTAACTAGCAGACAGCGAGGCGCAGCAGGTG
>NC_082404.1:7684200-7721700 GCF_031168955.1 Gadus macrocephalus | reverse complement strand
AGGAGGGATCATCAGATGTGCTTGCAGGCTTCGCAATCCGAGGTGTTCCTATAATAGTCCCTGTATCCAAGCCTGATGCCGTATAGCTTTTTGTCCTTTACTTGACTTACTCACTTTGTTTTCTCTCTTTGTGCCATGGCTCCCTCCAGCCCTGTGAAATACAGACTTCTGTCACTCCACTTTATCTCTTTGTTTTTTCTCTTTATTCCGTTCCTCTCTAGCTCTGTCACCTTTCTCCATCCCTCTCTCTATTTATCCCTCCATCCCGCTCTATCAATCTCCATCTCTCTCTCTAGTCCCCTGAAATACAGACTTTTGTCACTCCACTTTGTCTCTTTGTTTCTCCCTTTATTCAATTCTCTCCACCTCCGTCACCTTTCTCCATCCCCCTCTCTGTGTATCCCTCCACCCCTCTCTATCGGTTGCTCCATCTCTCTCTCCCTATAGTCCTCTGAAATGCTGATTTCTCTCCCTCCACTTCTACCTTTTGTCTTTGCCTTTACTCCACACTCTCTCTCTCTCCCTCTCGCTCTCTCTCTCTCTCTCGCTCTCTCGCTCTCTCTCTCTCTCTCTCTCGCTCCGCCGTCGGCAGCGACACCGCCGGCTTCCTCCGCCCGTATTGACGCTGCCCGGGGTCTGTGGAGACCTCTAATTTTCTGACTCAACGCTCCCAGAAAAAACTAATGACATGTTAATGCTGAGTGGCAGACATTAGGGGCGCGCCGAATGACGGCAATCCCAATTACCGCAGAGGAAAGTGCGCCTGCTGCCTGGGGGGGCTGGGGGGGGCGGGGATAAGGGGATGGGTGTCACGCAAACAAACTCTGTAAATACAAACAGCCAAGTCGCACCGCAGGGGGGGGGGGGGGGGGGCCCTGGGGGAGGGAGGGGGCCTGAGGGGCTTGTGGGCTGGATGACAGAGTGTCACCAGCCTTGAGAGGTGGGGAGCGGAGGTTCCGACAAGGCATGTAATGTTACACCGTGTTCACGCCAACGCACGCAACCTAAAGACACGGGAGCGGGCCTTGATGTGTTTCGCCGTCTCATCAGACATGCGTCCATGCGCCGCCGGTGGCTGCCACGGCGCTGTCGGGGGAATCGTTAAGAGAGAAACAAAAAGCAATAGAGAGAGAGAGAGAGAGAGAGAGAGAGAGAGAGAGAGAGAGAGAGAGAGAGAGGCTGAGAGAGAGAGAGAGAGAGAGAGAGAGAGAGAGAGAGAGAGAGAGAGAGAGAGGCTGAGAGAGAAAGGGAAATGAAATGCAAAAAACTTTTATGTTGTTTTCACCCCTCCTTGTTTGTCCTTCTGCAACTTTTTCCTTGACACCACCGTAAACTTTAGTTTGGCAGCGAGTCAGGTGATGTGGTCCTCCTGTTTACTCCGGCTGCGTGTGTGTGTGTGTGTGTGTGTGTGTATGTGTGAGCATGGGTGGATGGGTTTGGTGTGTGTGTGGGAGGTAAGGGTGGCGGTGTGCACGGCTTCGCAGGCAAGATGGAGCGGGAGGGCTGGTGTCGCGGCGCAGGATTGAAATGTGCCACAACAGATTGTACGAATACCCTGAAGACACCAACTCAAGCATACCTCCCCTCCTCTCCTCCTCCCCCTCTCTCTAGCCCTCCATGCGGAGGTTTAAGCCCACCTGTAAACAGGTCCGTTAGTATGTATACGCACCGGGTGTTTGGCCGAAAGCTCCGGACGCAGATTGCCTCACCCCCTCCCGGGGTGCGCGGCTGGGGTCTGCGGCGTGCGGGCCGCTGATGGAGGGTAAGAGGAAATGACAAGCCATTTAAAGTCGCTCTCCGCCAAAGACATGAATAATGAATAATGCAGCCGCAGCACAGCGACGGACGACAGAGAGACCCGGAGACAGAGGGGAGGAGAGGGAGAGATAGACAGGGAGACAGAGGGGAGGAGAGGGAGAGACAGACAGGGAGTCAGAGAGACAGAGGGGAGGAGAGGGAGAGACAGACAGGGAGACAGAGGGGAGGAGAGGGAGAGATAGACAGGGAGTCAGAGAGACAGAGGGGAGGAGAGGGAGAGACAGACAGGGAGACAGAGAGACAGAGGGGAGGAGAGGGAGAGATAGACAGGGAGACAGAGGGGAGGAGAGGGAGAGACAGACAGGGAGACAGAGGGGAGGAGAGGGAGAGATAGACAGGGAGACAGAGAGACAGAGGGGAGGAGAGGGAGAGACAGACAGGGAGACAGAGGCGAGGAGAGGGAGAGACAGACAGGGAGTCAGAGAGACAGAGGGGAGGAGGGGGAGAGACAGACAGGGAGACAGCAGAGGGGAGGAGAGGTAGAGATAGACAGGGAGTCAGAGAGACAGAGGGGAGGAGGGGGAGAGACAGAAAGGGAGTCAGAGAGAGAGAGAGAGAGAGAGAGAGAGAGAGAGAGAGAGAGAGAGAGAGAGAGAGAGAGAGAGAGAGAGAGAGAGAGAGACGCGACAGACCAGGTTCAAACTCTATTAAATGGGACCAGTATAACTCCATGGCCTCTTTTGTTCCTCTAACTTCATGACGGTATAAAGCGGGCCATCACTGAAGACCGAGGACAACAAAAGCTGGTGAATTATTAAGCCGCCTGGGCGTGTCTGTTTATTCTGTCCGGGGCAGTTGGTTTATGTGCAACTATGTAAATCAATAGACAAAGCAAAATGAATAATTGATGAAGGCTGTGTCCGCTGCCTTTGTCAGGACAGTTACAATACCCCCCCCCCCCCCCCCCCACACACACACACACACACACACACACACACACACACACACACACACACACACACACACACACCCCAAACCACCCCAATCCCCCTAACAGAAATGAGGTCCTCTCTAGGTTGCCAAAATATGGGGGAAAAAATAATGACATATGGCTAAATATTCGGTTAATTATGCAAATATGTCCAGCGGTGGAGTTTGGAGGCGTGCGGCTGATTTATATTGAGTGAGATTAGAGCATGGAAGTGTTAATAGATTTCGGTTGGCAGAAGGTTCGACTAATGGACGGCACCATTAATCACTGGCCCGTGTCGCGTCCAGTGCCTCTAAGAGCAACGGACAAAACCAAAACCCCACTAGAACAAGAGCCGTCTGCCAGAACACAGTCTCCAGACTATTTGTTATCGTGCACTTTACAAAAAAAAAAAGAAAAAACAGCCAAAGAATAATCCCTCTTAACTGTTAACTGACTTTTTAAAAGTGTAATTAGCGCTCAGCCCCCTCCCAACCTCAACCCTCCCCTCGAGAGGAGCTCCAGTGTGCGCTGAACAAGTATTTTTTAATGTATACTATCCACGGTAAACAAACAACAAGTCATCGCTGCTTTATTTTCCCACCCGGCGCCCACGCGCGCGCGTCGCTGACGCCAACGACACACCTGCGTGAGAAGACGCGCTAGCTGCTAATTAGCCCGCGGGCGAGCACGGCTCATTAACAGCGGCGTCGCGCTGACATGTTCCCAGCCGTCAGCGGCGAGGGGGCCCTCGGTGCGTATTGTAATTACGTTAATTCCTCGTTAGTCAAACGCTCCCATCATGGCGGCTCGCGCGTCGGGTCTTGTCGTCGTCGTCGTCGTAGCGTGTCCCGCTGCCAGCGAGGCCCAAACGGACTTTCAGCTTGTCGTCGTTTTTTTTGTTTTTTATTTTACAGTGGAATTGGGTCGGGAGGGGGTTCACTTCTTTACTACGCTTTAGTCAGTCGAGACGTGTGTGTTTAAGGCTTTCCTGAGGTTGGAGGTCGGTTTTGAATTATACATGTTATTGAGGAGCAGGTAGGGTTTAGGACAGCTTGCTCCGGGACGCCATGGTGGGTTTAGAACCCAGGACCTCTCAACAGCCTCCCCACTGCTGGTGGATTATCCTTCCTCCACACATCCCCTTTTATTGGGTGTGAACTAAATTCTTTCAATCTTCTTGTACAATTCGGTTTGATATTACCTTTGCTGTTTCGCTATATATATATATATATATATATATATATATATATATATATATATATATATATATATATATATATATATATATACATATAGTACAAGGTAACATCTTAAAGTCTGAAAAATAAGTTGTGCAATATGAATGTGACATTGGGGTACTCAGTCATGAATCTACTATTTTATGAAACTTAACACACACTATGAAACTGTAGCTTAACAACAGCTTCACTGTTGTAAGATGTGTCCATCTTACAACAGTGAATAAGATATAACCTTCATGATGCTGGCATTTGCCAGCGTCATTGACATCTTTCAAATGTTGCTAATTATTTATATATGAACTGTCAGAATGTGTTTCTACGGAAGGTCAGTTAAAATATGTATTTGTGTGTTTTTTTGTTTGTTTAAATTTTCATCTGTTTGTCTTGTTGCTGCCAATTTGACCTACTTCTACCAAGCCTGTGCTCGCCCTGTCCCCAAGAAGCAGAAAGACACACATGCATGCACTCGAAAGCACAGAGGCACACACACACAAACAAACACACACATTCCTGCCCGCTGTGCATGTACGAACAGTCGTTCCACGCACACACAAACACTCAGACACACACACACACACACACACACACACACACATATATTCCAGCAAGTTGTGAACGAATGCACATTCACTCAGAATCCACACACACACACACACACACACACACACACACACACACACACACACACACACACACACACACACACACACACACACACACACACACCTCACAAATGAATAATTTATATTGGCCAGGTCTTGGGACCAATCACATTTAAGTGGAAGTATAGTAGAGTACACAAGAGAGAGAGAGAGAGAGAGAGAGAGAGAGAGAGAGAGAGAGAGAGAGAGAGAGAGAGAGAGAGAGAGAGAGAGAGAGAGAGAGAGAGAGAGAGAGAGAGAGAGAGAGAGAGAGAGAGAGAGAGAGAGAGAGAGAGAGAGAGAGAGAATAAAACATGGTGCCGCACGCCCACTTTGATCTCCCCTTCTCTTGCTTTCTTCCTCTTTTCAAAGGAGCAGAGAGAGGGATGGGGGGGAGGGCGAGGTGGGACGGGGGACAGTGGCACAGCTAGGCGTCCTGGCTCATGACGAGCAACCCCGCGAAGACTGCCCCCTCAAAAAGTTGCATCTCCTGGAGGGGCCGAGAGGAAAGTGTAGAAATGGAGAATGGGACGAGGGGCTTTGGACGAGCTGGGGGGCTCCACCGCACGTGAGGGGGGGGAATAAATATTCATCTGGAGGAATTAATGTGCCAGGACTTCGGGCAACCCGCTCAATGGTTTGAAGCTAAGCAGAGAATCATTCTCCTGCTGTATGCCGCCCTTGGAAATGCTGCGTGTGTCCCTATCGAGTCATTCAGCAAGCCCTGGGTCCTTGGAGGAGCAGGTTGAGTGTGTTGCTTTGTGGCTAGAAGTGGAGTGTCACTTCGCATCATTACAAAATGTTCATTTATGGATGGCTGTCGCGCAAACAAGCCCACGCACACACACACAGTGTGGCATCCCGCCACGTGGTCCTCGGCCTGGACGGGCCCGGGGTACCGTGGAGGACGGGGTGTACCACCCCCACCCACCAGCCGGCACTGAAGAGCAGCCCTTTCGGCACCCCAATCAGGGTGATTGGGGGACACCTGGCCGAAAGCACCGGAGCCATCTTAAAAGGAGGACCAGCTCAGCACAGCACGGCTCGGGAGACCAGGAACAAGGACGTAGGAAGCGCTCTGGTCCACGAGCGGCTAGAGGCTCACGGAGACCCTAGGGACCGCGTCTTCATTGTATGATTTAAGTTGTCTGCAATAAATGCCTGCCATGGCTAAAAACCCTACGCCAAGCGAGTTTTGTCAGTGGAACCCGGCTCATTTGGGTAGCGGGTTACCACATATGGTGGAGAATGCAGGCACGAAGATCCCACTACGACCCCCCCGCAAGAGACGCTGCTGCCGCCGCAAGAGACGCTGCTGCCGCCGCAAGAGACGCCGCCGCCGCCGCAAGGGACGCCGCCGCCACCGCAAGGGACGCCGCCGCCACCGCAAGGGACGCCGCCGCCGCCGCAAGGGACGCCGCCGCCGCCGCAAGGGACGCCGCCGCCGCCGCAAGGGACGCCGCCGCCGCCGCAAGGGACGTCGCCGCCGCCGCAAGGGACGTCGCCGCCGCCGCAAGGGACGTCGCCGCCGCCGCAAGGGACGCCGCCGCCGCCGCAAGGGACGCCGCCGCCGCAGCGGGAGAGAAGGCTGCAGCGCGAGGCCGGGACGGGGCTGCGCCGCCGGCCGGCGCGGACGTGGGGACGGGTCGGCCCTGTATGCTGGCGACCTGCTTGGCGCAGGGGACGTCTGGTAGTCCGACCATCCCGGTGCGGGTGATGAACCAGGACACGCAGGCCCTCCTGGACACCGGCAGTGCGGTTACCCTCCTTCGCCCCGACCTGGCGGGTGGGAAGGCAGGGGAGCCGATGGAGGTGGCCTGCGTCCACGGGGACACCCGGACCTACCCCACGTGTCACGTGGTTGTCCGCACCACACACGGTGTGTTTACGATCCGGGCGGGGATTGTCCCCCACCTACCGGTCCCCGTGGTAATCGGGAGGGACTGTCCGACTTTCCGCCGGTGGTGGGACCCGGTACTAGAGTCCCGGGGCAGGAGAGATGCGGTCGCCGCCGCGGCAGGAGAGGCAGCTGCCGCCGGCGCAGCGGGAGACGAAGCGGCGGGAGACGAGGCGGCGGGAGACGAGGCGGCGGGAGACGAAGCTGCCGGAGACGACGCTGCCGGAGACGACGCTGCCGGAGACGACGCTGCCGGAGACGACGCTGCCGGAGACGACGCAGCCGACGCGAGGGACGCAGCCGGCGCCGCAGGAGACACCCGGCCCCGGCGAGACACCATCCTGGGCGGGTCCCTCGGCTACCTGGGGCTTGGACAAAGGGTGGAGGAGTGTGGCATCCCGCCACGTGGTCCTCGGCCTGGACGGGCCCGGGGTACCGTGGAGGACGGGGTGTACCACCCCCACCCACCAGCCGGCAATGAAGAGCAGCCCTTTCGGCACCCCAATCAGGGTGATTGGGGGACACCTGGCCGAAAGCACCGGAGCCATCTTAAAAGGAGGACCAGCACAGCACAGCACGGCTCGGGAGACCAGGAACAAGGACGTAGGAAGCGCTCTGGTCCACGAGCGGCTAGAGGCTCACGGAGACCCTAGGGACCGCGTCTTCATTGTATGATTTAAGTTGTCTGCAATAAATGCCTGCCATGGCTAAAAACCCTACGCCAAGCGAGTTTTGTCAGTGGAACCCGGCTCATTTGGGTAGCGGGTTACCACAACACCTGCACACACATCCACAAACACACGCACACACACACCTGCCCACACATGCACAAAGACACACACACACATACACACACACACACGCACACACCTTTTTGTGGTAAAATAGTTAGCCCAACAATCAAATAATCACACAAACCCATCCAAGCAAGCAGTAGATTGATATATTATTCCACGTCACTTGCTTCACATCTGCAGAGTGGTAAGGTTTTCCATAATCATGAATAACATGTCAAACATTCTCCTGCTGAATGCGGCCCTTGGAAATGCTGCATGTGTTCCTCCCCATCGAGTCACTCAGCGGACACTTTTCTCCTCAAGAGCCCGTTGGGGTTTGCTGGACGGGGGAGCAGTTGGAGGGCGTCTCTCACTGAAGGAGGCCTACAGGTTAAGAGTGCGGACATCGGGGCTTGAACCCGGATCCTTTCGGCGTGGAATCCATCACCAAAACGCTATAGAGTATTCTGCTTCCCCACCCCCCCCCCCCCCCCGCCCCTATTAATTTCTTCAAGCAGTGAGCTGCATGCATCATGTAGCAATGGATATTACAGTTTGGCCACTGTAAGACTGGGTCCGTGCGTACGAGAGAGAGAGAGAGCGAGACAAGCAGAAGCCAAACACACACAAGATGAACGTTCGAGCAACGGCGCGCCTGTGTGTGAACGATTAAGGAAAAACAAACATGTTTTCTCCCCGCTTGCCATTAATTATGCATCTCAACAATCACACACAGCCACTCCAGCTCATCCATATCTGGTGATTATGAGTGATAATGAAAACACGGCCGCGTGCATTATTCATCACTAGGAGCTTAATAACGCCAGCGGGATCCACCGCCGACCGGCTGACACCTGGTGTGCAAGCGCGCGGCCAAGTGTCTGCAGACGAAGACCAGCCCCCCCCCCCCCCCCCTGTCCCTCCCCCTTCCTCTAGTACACCGCGGGGGTCAGACACCATTAGCCCCCTCGCCGCCCGGTGACGAACACGGCCCCAATCTCCTCCCCCCGCTGCCGGAGTCGGAGTTGGGAAGACGGGGCCCGTCTTTGTCGGGGCAATTTGTTGATGATGCATGGTTATGATAAGGGAGGAGAGGACACGGGGCTGAGTGGCTGCTGTGGGCCCCGGGGCCAACATGGGTAATCAAGCGAGGGGCCGGATTGAGCCCCCTGATAAGGCGGGGCTCCCTGATTGCTCAGAAGTACCCCCAGGTGCCAGGTGGAGAGGATGATGGTTCTGATTGGCTAATAGATCGGGCAAGATGGCCAACGTTAGCGATGTGGGAGCCAATGTCGAAGCGTCCTTTTTTTCTTTTCTTTTTTGAGCTTAAGTTAACCAATCTTTTGTAAACTTTGCTCCTAACATTGTTGTTTTCAGTTGGTTGTTTGAAATGGGAAATGACGAAATGATATGTAAAACAAACTAATGCTAGATAATCACCTATATGACGTATATAATAATCACGATATAAATCTGTACCAAGCAGAGGAGAAGTGGTAATCAGAGTTTTATTGTTCAGCCTGAAAGCAAATATACTGCCTGGGAATAGTCACAATAATGATAAATAAATACCTGGTAAATAAGTGGTCGGGAGAGAAATGGAGATGAAGAGACATAAGAGAGATAAGAGACAGCCATTATAAAGAAATGTGCTCCTGAACAGCCTGTGGATGACTAACGGCCTCCTGCGTACGAGAGTCACCTGCCTTGACTTCACCGGAATGTGAAGAGTAGCATGCTAATGAGCTAGCTTCTCCTGGCCCATAGTCAGAGCCGTGACGCTCCTTTCATCCACCAGCCCAGCTAAAGTTGCGTCATAATGAGACTGCTGCTAACTACACCTAGTATTACTTTTGGTTTATTGAGAGCTTAGCTACGGTCGAGTCGCATTAGCTACCGTCTCCTAGCTACCGTCTCGCAGCTACCCCTCATAGTTCCACTTCCAGTTTCCCCGCTATTCGAAACAAGAGCAGTCGAGTGAGAGCGGCGTGGTAATGAGACGGCTACTCCCGGCCAATAGTTCAGCGGCGTGTCCGTTCGTTTTGTGGTTTCGCACTAGCCTAGCAGGAGTAGCATGGTAATGAACGCGCCACTGCTACGGCTAATAGTTTGTCTCCTCAGATGTTACTGCGTGTGTCGTCTTCAAAGGCAACCGCAACTAAGTCAATACCTGAGAGGAGACAGCTTATTTACCGACCCCAGAGCCCAGACGCACACAATGCGCTCATTTCTGCCAATTGCATCACAGCGAGGTGCGCTGGCGTCAGTCGCATCACATCTCATCGGAGACCTGTCGGGGTGCCGTCGCCACGATGGAGGACCCTCGTCTTCCTCACTGGATCTGTGAACGACGCGACTGAAGAGACAGAGTGTGTTGCTTTGTGGCTAGAAGTGGAGTTTGTCTTGCATCATTACAAAGTGTTTATTTAGTATTATATGGATGGCTCACGTGCAAACAAACACACGCACACGCACCGCATACACACATACCTGCACAAACACATATCTACGCACACACACACACAAAAACACACCTTTTTGTGGCAACATAGTAAGCCCAACAAACAAATAATCACACAAACCCATCAAAGCAAGTATATATATTTATACATATTATTTCACGTCATTTGCATCACATCTGCAGAGCGGTAAGATTTACCATAATCATGAATAACATGTAAAACAACCCTGGTTATGTCGGAAACAGGTGTACACATCCCCCCAGGTAGGGTAGACCTACCCTGGACATTAGGGGCAGACTCAGCGTCAGGATACAGCAGGATAGATACTGTGTAAATACACTGTAAATACGTCCATCTAACAGTAAATAAACCCTAGCAGGGAAGATATAGGTCAACAGGCCCCCTCTACCCCTCTTCCTATTAACATAGCCGTGTTTCGCTCCACACTGCATGGAGAGTGTTTGCACTAGGATCTGTGTTGGTGTATATAGGTGCCAGGTATGTGCGTGTAGCACACACGTGTACGCGTGCATTTGTTCACGTGGCATTTTAAATGGATACACGGCGGGTGTTTGTGGGATGCGTGTGCATATGACAGACGTGTGCACGTGAAAAGTGTGTGCATGTTGCAGGCGATTGCACGTAGAAGCAGTGTGTGCGTGACATTAGCGTGCACACAGCGTTTGTGTGCAGTGTGGAATGTGTGCATGAAAGACATCCATCCCTGCGATGTGGCAATAGCTGACCACGGGAGGGGCCGGAGAGCTAATTTGCTGGAGAGCTTTGTGGAGAAGGAGAACAGAGTGCCGGACTATTCATCACACGGAGCAACACGCCCCGTGCCTCCATCTCCAAACGGGCCTTTCAAGTACAAACACACACTCCTCTTCCTCCTCCTCCTGCTCCTCCTCCTCCTCTTCTCCACATCACCTTGCTCTCTCCCGTTGGAACCCGTGAATCTTAATCTGTGCTCTCTCTCATTCTTTTGTGAAGAGATTGTTTGGTACACCTTTCAAACGTTTATGTGATTTGATGTGTAAAATATGTGTTTTCTTGTGCCCAACGTGGTTTTCGTGAATAGACGGATAATGGAACTGAAATTGAGCTGATAAAAAAAAAATAGTCTCAACAAATGTTGTTTATTACAACAAAAAAAGCACCCACCCAATCAAAAAAACAGCAACAAGGACTACACATTGGCAATTTAATAGTGGAATAGTGGAAGGGTTGAAATAGTAAAATATAAAATCGTTCAAATGGTCACAGGTATAAAGAAGCCAGGTTGGTCTTTTAAGGAACTAAATGTCCATTTTATTTTCAGCAAAAATGATAGAAACATTTGTAGCACAATTTTGCCTCCTCAAAATAAATAGTACATGATATACATTTTGACATCCAATCGTAACATTTGTTTCAGCAAAAATGAAAAAAAAACAAATCTGCCCAATATCAGCATTATACAGTTAACCATTGATAACGAAACCTGTGCATTGTTAACTTTGACCCCGATCGAAGATATCTCTGCAATAACAACAGGCTGAACTCGCAAACTACAGAAGCAAAATTGATTTACTCAGATGACTACCCTGCTAACGACTGTCACTTCAGTCTTTTTTTTTTTATCTTTGAGAGGAAACTTCGCAAGATTCTTGAAACCAAGCACAAAAAAAATTATCTTCGGCAAAGATTTCTTCCATTTCATCTTTTCGTTTCCTCTGGTGGATACCGACAGGACAACAGACTCCGTAAAGGCTGCAGTCGGATTCATTACATCGTTAATGAACTCATACATCGGACATGGCAATAGAAAGGCTGAAGAATAAAACAAACTCGAACAACATCACACTTTAACATCTTGAAAAAATGTTTTTTTTTTGTGAGGAGAGTTTGAGGTGATTGTACTTCCAATGCCCCGCTCCCTAAAAAGAGACATCAGGCGATCCATTTATCTTCTTCTTCATCATTTGTAGTCTAGCACATGTCTTAGCGCTGCTACTCTGGCTAACTTGTAGAAGTTGTGTACAAAGTTTCACTCCTACACCACAGTTAGTAGCAGATATGACCGAGTACAAGAACTAGTTCCATACTTTATTAAACGTCTTTGAACCCCCCCCCCCCCCCCCTCCCCCACACCAAACGATACACTAATCCCCTGGCAGCCCCCTCAGCAAAAAACAATGAAACAAACCGACAAACGACAGGCCGATTAGCCGCCGGGGAACTGAGATTCAATTCAGGAGAACGCCATGGGTTATTTTTGTAAGATAGGCCAAGGAATGCAAGAGTGCCAGGTTTCTGGCCATCACCCCGATGAAAGAACACTTGTCTCTCTGCTCTCTCTCTCTCTCTCTCTCTCTCTCTCTCTCTCTCTCTCTCTCTCTCTCTCTCTCTCTCTCTCTCTCTCTCTCTCCGTTGAATCGCTCCCCTGAACAGTGGCTGGAGCCCAGCCCAATCTCAAGCCTTTAATGTCTTTTGAGCAAAAAGGTTCCTTCCCCTGTGGAGTCCTCTTCTTCAGAAGTCTGTGTCGAATCTCCCCGAGTCACACTTCTGAAACGCCGGCGTGCGAGGGAGGCAAGACGCGCCAAAACCTTTGGACGCCATTCCATTTCCTCTTTTTTCAAGTTCACAGTTTGTCGAGCTGTAATCAAAATCGTCGCCTCGTCGGCCGCGAAGCACTCGCTCACCTCCTCAGCTAATAAATAAAACAGCGTCGCTGACGTTCCTCTGAGTCGGCGTCGACGTGGAAAAAACCAAACAAAGAAAACAGTAACAGTTTAAAAACATCATTTTTTTCTTTTCTTCGGGCTATGAGAAGACGCTGACGCTGCTGGCGGCGGCGGCGTCTCCGTTGCCGTACAGGTCGGCCAGCTTCTTGAAGCGCGGGCCCCAGTTGCTGAGGTAGTCGTAGCTGTGCTCCGAGTCCGAGCTCAGCGACTCCAGCGAGCTCAGCGACTCGGCCACCGAGCCGCTCCCCTCGAAGGCGTAGGTCTGCAGCGAGTCGTACGGCGGCGCCGACGGGTCCACGTCCGCCACCTTCAGCCGGTCCCAGATGAACTCGCGGAACACCACGTGGTCCGGTAGCGACTTGAAGGCGGCGGGCCGACGGGACGAGCCGCCGGAGGACGCCTGCTGCTGCGGCGGCGGGTAGCGGAAGAAGGTGGGCGTGTCCGGGGTGACGTCGCGGCGGGCCTTGGGGTCGCCGCCGCCGCCGCGCAGGGCGGCGCCCAGGTCGGCGTGCATGGCGTTGAGGTTGCGCAGGGCCACCATGTCGAAGGCCTCCGTGTCCTCCTCGCCGCCCCCCTCGTCGTCGTAGCGCACGATGTTCTCCCTGATGTCCCGCTCCTCCTCCAGGATCAGGGGCGTCTTCCTGCGGCCGCGCATCGTCACGATCAGCAGCACCATGACTGGAGGGACAATACAACAAGATGGCGTCATTAGTGAACATGTTATTAATGTTATGATCCTGTCAGGAGCACCATGACTGGAAGAAGGATAAAACCATAACATTATTGATAAACATGTTCTTAAGGTTATGAGCCTGTGCATCTTCACAATCAGCAGCACCATGACTGGAGGGACAATGTAACAATATTAATGTTATTAATGTTATGAACCACGATCAGCCGCACCATGACTGGAGGGACAATAGAACGTTATTAATGTTATGATCCTGTACATTGTCACAATCAGCAGCATCACTACTGGAAGGACAACCAAACCATATAAAACATTATCAATAGACTTGTTATTAGTGTTATGATCCTGTACATCGTCACGATCAGTAGCACCATGACTGGCAGGACAATGAAACGTCATTAATAAACATGTTGTTAATGTTATGATCCTGTCAGGAGCACCATGACTGGAATGACAATATAACCATATAACATTATTAATAAACATGTTATTAATGTTATGATCCTGTCAGGAGCACCATGACTGGAATGACAATATAGCCATATAAAATTATTCATAAGCATATTATTAATGTTATGATCCTGTCAGGAGCACCATGACTGGAATGACAATATAGCCATATAACATTATTAATAAGCATATTATTAATGTTATGATCCTCGATTGGGATGCAATGATGTAACGGAAGTGCTAATGACATGATTACTAATACAACATTATTAACGCTGCTTTTAATAACAATAATATGATTATAGTCTCCTTCTCCTGTGTTGTTCTATCATCACGATCATCGCATTCATATGATTATGATTTACAACATATCATTTCATAAATAATAACCATCACCATCATAACCACTATCATCAAACGTGTAAAACGGAAATCATTATCCATTCATCACTATTGACTGCGGAGCCGTGAGTCAGTCAGTCGGCAGCATCAATGCTCGGTCTCCGTGTTGTTTTCCTTCCTGTCCCTCATCTTCTTCGCTGTCCAAACACGTTTCCATCTACCTGCCGTTTATTCAGATGACAATACCACCTCAACCCACGTAACCCGATCATAAAAAACCATAAGTGGATCTCAATATGAAGAACCCGTCCCCGGCCCGCTGGGAAGCCTTCGCTCGCCGCCTCCTCCCCTTCCTCTTCCTCCTCCCCTTCCTCTTCCTCCTCCCCTTCCTCTTCCTCCTCTTCCTCCTCCTCCTCCTTCCCCCTAATTTTCCCGCCACAATGTAAGAAACCAATATCGCTTCCGCGTCCGTCGTCGCCGCGGAACCCTCTGACATCACCGCGGCGAGAACCGGAATGAAACTTCGCCAAACTCTAACCCACGGGTCGTCTGAGTGCACCCACCCCACCCCCATCTCCTCCTCCACCTCCTTCTCCTCCTCCACCTCCTTCTCTGCCTCCTCCACCTCCTCCATCGCCATGCGTTGATAGGCTGAAAATAACTCTCCAGCCAAGCAACCTGGCACCTGTCTAATGATCCGCCATCCGTCACCGTCAGCCTGAGCCCCTGACATATCGCTCCCCGCCCCCGTAGCCCCCCCCCCCCCCCCCCGCATTCAAAATGGCTGCCGGGGGTGTGACATGGTAGGTTGGCTAGCTACAGCGGGTGGGGGATGCTACATAGGGTGAGGGAGACAGGTCCCTACTGTTTAACAGCCAGCCTCTAATATTGGGTGAAATGCTTGGAAGATTCACATTACGGGCGCAGTGCTGGTGACACTTTTGTCTTTGATTTCAACGGCTCATGAGCTGCGTCGTGGCACAGTGGAATAGAAATGCTCTAGTTTCTCTCTCTCTCTCTCTCTCTCTCTCTCTCTCTCTCTCTCTCTCTCTCTCTCTCTCTCTCTCATCCCCTCCTCACTCTCTTCTCCCTCCTCACTCTCTCCACCTTTCTCTCTCTTCCACCCTCCATTCCATTAGTCTCCCTTCCTCCTTTACTGCCCCCCCCCCCCCCCCCCATGTCTCTCCATCCCTCCTTCTCCCCCCCTCTCTCTCCCTTATATTCTTTCGGGGACTCACGCCTCGAAGACAAGACATTATGCCTCTCCCATTGGCTGGAGGCCAGCGCGAGGGGAGCCAGGGAATATGAATGGATCAAGGCTTCACCGGGGAAACGGAGCCGCCGGTGTGAAATTATCCATGAAGCCGGTCGAGGTCAGGGGGCCAATCCAACCTTTTAAGGTCCGCGTCTTCATCAGCGAGACTCGCGTTAACGTAATGCAGGACGACCATCAATTCGCCTGTTCTACGGCCTTTAGTGTAATTGAATTGTGTAAGCGATCCATCAAGACACAACTAGTTACATGAGTGTTTTTTTTCTCTCTGTGTCGCCCGCTTCATTACCGTAACACGCTCGCTTGCGTGTGTCAGCTCCCCACTGACAGCGGTTCAATACCACGCTATAATGATACCGTTGTTTCAAAGTGGCAGTCTTGAAGATTTTCATGTAAACAAATGTCCGCTAAGTCACTGTCTATTTCCGAGTGAAGGTAACACGATGAGGACTGAGCACGCTGCCCTCTAAAGAAAGCCTTTGCGTTCGCAGTATTATAATTATGACCGACTGAAGGTCGGTTGCGACACTGTACAGAAACAAATACAACTTATTACCAAAAGTGTCTCCAGGGAGACAAAGACAAAACCCTTGAGATTAAATCCACCTACCACTTTGAAGTATCTTTCGTAATTAAAGTCTCATAATTAATTTTGGTTCATAACCTGATCTGAACGTACGCATGCAATTGTACATCCCACGGAATCTCTGTGACTGAAATACGTGTGTATAATTACGTAGAGAATATATGACTATAATACATCAATATTTACCTCCACTGCCAATGTTTAGATAGATTCTGCTCGCTTTTTTCTTCTTGTAAATATAGCACACAAAATAGAGCATTTCATAAATACTTTGGATGTATATTTATATGAAGACAGGCATGAAAAACTAATGAAACGAGGGAGTGAATCGAAGAAACACAAGAGACAGACAGATGAATGGAGAGACAGAGTGATAAATAGATGTGCGGAGCAGAGAGCCTTCCAGACAGTCTTTCTAATTGGCCCGGAGGAGGAATTATTCATACCTGACCGGCGACGACAAAATAAAAGCGTCTGAACAAAGAATCAGGTTTGGATCGGTGATGGAATCACTAAAACCCAATCAGCTACGGTGGTGGGCAAGAGAATTAACATGTCTGCTTCTTGTCACATCAATATCTTTTCGAATAGCTTCTAGGTCTGACGGCCACTATCCCCAGTCTAGCAGTAGGCATCTTGCTAACATGAATGTCGTTTGACTTTAGCTTCCACATATGGTATTTTATGTAATGTCTTGAGGACAAGCTGGCAGAAGAGTGGGTCGTATACACAGTAAGACCTCTGATAATATAAGTTAATGCACACATTAACACTCACATATATATATGTATATTTAAATATATATATATATATATATATATATATATATATATATATATATATATATATATATATACGCATACATACATAGACACACTGACTTGCTAAGTAACTCATCCTCTCAAACACATACCAGGAAAAACACACGCACCGCTTTCAGTCCGAGCAGGCATGCTGAAAGGTGACTGTGTGAGCTAATGTGTCATTGTGGTGTGAACGGATGTGATTGACGAGTGAAGTCTCAGCACAAGGGTTATGAAGGAGACCGTATGGTGGAAAAGGGAGTACACAGCCATTAGCACCGAGACACCCACTGCCTCATACACACGAACATGCACACACACACAATATATAAAGTACAGGCGCACGGACAGACATGATTATATATGAAAACACTCCCAATGACAAGCAAGCACTGACACACTTACTCAATCACTCTCTCTTACCCACACACACAGATACACAGAAATACGCCCGCACTCACTCCCAATGACGTGCACACACACACACACACACACACACACACACACACACACACACACACACACACACACACACACACACACACACACACACACACACATATACAGGGCTACAGACGAATGCTTGACCGTGTTTTATGTGACCGGCAGCACCATTACTCTTCTATCAAACCCATTCTCTACAGGAATCAGAAGATGGAGACCTTCAATAGAAAGGAATCCATGTGAGAGGCGTGCTGGTGCCAATTCATGTTCCTGTGAGAGCTGGATAGACTCAGCTCTGCACGGCTTCCAGCTGAGCCTGGAACTATCGCTGTCCTGATAATGCATTCAGCCAAGATAAAGGAGTCATAGACAGCTATTATCATTTGCCGCATGGTGAGATTACGAGGTGGTAAACTTTTATGTTGTGGGTTCTATTCTGAGGGGTCTACTTGCGATAAGGTGGTTGTTATCTATTGTGTTGTGTGTTCTATTCTGAGGGTTCTACTGGCGATAATGTAGTGGTGATCCATCGTGTTCTATTCTGAGGCTTCTACTGGCGTTGAGGTAGTGATTCTATTTGGAGGGTTCTACTGGTTGTAATGTAGTGGTCATCTATTATGTTGTGGGTTCTATTTGAATGTTCTATCGGTGAAAAGCAGTTCTGAAGGTTTTGCTGGTGATAATCTAGACCCCGGGTTCTAGAGGCCAAAGCACACGGCGTGTGATATTTGTGTGTATTTGTATGTCGTGTTTGTCACAATCACCTAGAATCATGTGTTCATGTAGGGTGTCAGGAGTGGTATTGTATTCTGTGGTTCTACTTGTCGTATTGTATTTTGTGGTTCTACTTGTGGTATTGTATTCTGTGGTTCTACTTGTGGTATTGTATTCTGTGGTTCTACTAGTAGTATTGTATTCTGTGGTTCTACCAGTGGTCATGCCTGTGATTGGGGACTGGACGTCACGGTAAATGGGCCTGTTTATCTGATCAGTAATTGCTGTGTATTACAGAGTAGAGACTGGGCAACAACTCAGAGATCAAGGAAAACCGTCCCCCCAAAAACATTGGTTTGCATAGACGAGTGTGTGTGGCTGATGGTTTAAACAGATTCACCTGGCCCGAGTCAGAGTGATTAGACTCTGGGCTGCACACCTGTGGTGCATTGGGCAATCAAAACACACACACGCGCACACACACACACACGCACACGCATGCACACACGCGTCAGGATGCAACACTCGCTGTTCCTGCACCAACACCACATTAAACTGGATTTTTCATCATCAACCAGGAGGAGCCGAGTTCAGCAGGGTCAACTGCTAAAAAAAAATCCTGCATAGCTTCCTTTTGGCTGATGGGGTTACCCTGTCACCTGCTGATGAGTGTTGATGCGACACACCTGCCCTCCACTCAGTGGGACTAATGTGGTGTTCAAAGGGGAGCCGGAGAATGAACACAACCTGAGAGTTCTGTTATAAGGCAGGGTCGGGAAGTCTGGTACTGCTTTTAAAGAACAATTATCATCTTCTGCTCTTTAAGCTGCACCTTGTTTTAAATATTTTGACAGCATGGTGTCAGAAACAACACAACAACTGTTCAAAACAAGAACAAAATCTGTGCAATAAGATTAATTGCTGAATTAACACCATGAAAAAAACTAATATGACAGCCCCTGGAAGTGTCATAATGTTTGTAATCAAGCATTCCTTCGCTGCGGGATGAATATGATTATATTTTGTCTAATCTTTATTTGATTTCACGAAACCAGCATTAAACGTAGAAAGAACACTGATTAAAATGAATGAATTATAAATTCATGTTAATGGCTGTTTTATGCATTCAAATTTATATCACTCAAAATCAAGGCTGAACGTTACCCATAAGTATACATTAATGTGATTAAATGATTTGTTCCGAATGCTCAGTATGCATTGTGTAGTAGGCAAAAAAAATCTGAATGCGTACTACCGCCACAGTATACAACGGTAGGTCACTGCGCTATCCTACAATTCAGCCGGAGTCTGGTAGCCGAAGAAGTAGAACGCTGCGGTGAAAAAAAACTAAAAAAAAAGGTAAATTATTGCATGTGACTTTAATTTTGCCGGCATCTGATGTGCAGCGCACAGAGGGGAGATACGTCATCTCCAAACATCTGGTGGTGTTCGGAAGCCTTCGGAGGCGTTTTACGCATAGCTGTACAACTTGCTACATTAACGGTGAAGTAGTAGACACTGAACAGAAATAGTATACTGTATACTTAGTATTCAGATGCACCCCTTGCATTTACACGCCTGTGATTGACAGGTGAGATGGATTCCCAGAACCAATCAGGGAAGAGATGCCTTGATTGGCTATAAATTAGCTTGAAGCAGTGTCAAATTTAAATTGTCAGTTTCCGGGGCCGGCGCAGTCAACTGGAAGCAGCTCTTCTCACAGCGCATTTCACTCACTAATAGCTGACGGATTGCTAGGCCTTTTCTAACAAACAACATTCAAATAATAGCTTTTAATCTCCCCCAAAACACCTTCAACTTAAATCAACTTTTACCTCTCTAGGGAGTGAAAGATGATAGGTCATGACTTGGAGATAAAAGTAAAATCTTGTCTTTTATGTATTTAGATTGCTTTAATGTTAATCTTAAACATTAGAACCTCAGCTTTATTGACCTTTAACTGAAAGGTTAAAGGTCATGATTGAACCAATACCAACTGATATTTCGTCTTATCTTTTAATGAAGGTGCATTTATTTCACTCTGCACTAAAGCGACACCCTTAAGTCGCATTAAGTTAAACCAGCAGCATGCAACTTTTCTACTCCAGCTTTAAAGTTTCAAGAACAAAAAATTGCCATTTCTCCCAAAAATAGTTTAGTTTGGAGTCTCACCAGGTAGAGTGTGTACCGTTAAGGCCCAGTGCTTACGGCAGTGAACCGGGTTCGATTCCTTCCCATGATCCTTTGCTGCATGTCCTCCCCTCTCCCCCTCCACACCTTCCTGTCTAACTCACTGTACGTTCATAAATAAATAAAATGCAAAAACGAATCTTAAAAACAGAAAAATAACAGTGTGGTTCGGGTTCGATTCCTTCCCATGATCCTTTGCTGCGTGTCCTCCCCTCTCCCCCTCCACACCTTCCTGTCCAACTCACTGTACCTCCATGAACAACAAAATGAAATAAAGAGCAGTTTGGTCGGGGTCCAGGGGGACTCACTGAGCAGCGTGAGGATGCACCCCAGGATGGCGAGCAGCGCTCCGGTGCTGAGCCCCGTGGCGGTGTAGGCCACGGCGCCGCAGGACATGGCCACGCCGTCGGCGTCGCAGTCGCACACGCGCAGCGCCAGCGTGTTGGTGCTGCTCAGCGCCGGGCTGCCACTGTCCACGATGAGCACCGGCAGGCGGTACACCGGCTGCTCCCGCCGCCGGAACCCGCCGCGCTTCGTCAAGATGGACGCCGTGTTGTCTGGATGGGGGGGGGGGGAGGGGAGGGAGGGGGGGGGGGGGGGGGAGGGAGGGGGGAGGGAGGGGGGAGGTAGGAGTGTTGAGCGACCAGAGTTGTGGAACGTACGTGGGTCACAGCTTTAGTTTGGAGGGTTGTTTATTTGTATTTTTATGCAAACACACTAGACAATAGTTGGATATATATTCGGAAGAAATTTGTTGTGTGCCCATATATATTACAATAATTGTATTTTCTATCCAAAATAAATTAGTAATAATTCTATTTCTATGCCAATATGTATTACAATAAATGTATTTTCTATGCAAATCCACTTGACTGGATACTGGACTTTGTGAGGACTTCCCCGCTGCGGGCGTGTGTGTGGATGATGGCTGGGTTGAGCAGCCTCACCGGGCCCAGTCTGATGGACTCTGGGGCTGGGTGAGGCTGCACACCTGTTGCACATTGAGTAATCAGTGTGCCCATGTTAAACCAGCGATCCCCACACACACTCAGGTAGATCTCCTGGGTGGCAGTGGAGCACTGTGGCATGTTCATTACCTGCAAGCTTTACAATAGACCCAATTCAACATCCCCAGCCTGTGTCATTTTTTGTCTGGAGGCGCCCAATAGGAGTCCCCCTAGTGGAGTGTGACAGCCCCTTAGGTGGCGTGTAGCATAGACTTTTGTTACATTATCACTAATAATTGTTTAACATTTAGTAGACGCTTTGTTCCTAAGCAGTGGTATTTCCAAGCATTGGATTATCAGACCCAAAGGCTTTGGGCAGGGAGTCAGAGACCCTACCAAATATACTCTCCTGCCCTGTTCTGAGAGGGCTTCGGGACAAAAGGGGAATCCCTCTTTCTCAGGATGGCTTTGAGAGCAGAAAGTGCAATATCACGTGGGATGATACGAAGGATTTCTGAGACTTTTTCATGCCTTCAAAAACTTTTCAAGTGTGTTAAGACATAAAAAAGTTCTAACTGAACAAAACAAGGAGTGCCTGTCTTTTAAATAGGACAAAAGCATACAATTAAAGCAAGGTTATGCAAATTTATGAGAGATTAATCACAAATTTACAATCAGTTAAGGAACGGACTTCAGGATGTATTTTTAGGATTTAAAGCCACTGCAGCTATGAATATAGATATGTGTGTGTGCAGTATTATTGATGGTATGTGCTTTGTGTTGGCTGGTATTAGAGTGCTTGTGCAGGATTAACAGATGGTGTCATTAACACGACTCTTGGATCACACGCGCTACTTCACGCTGTGCTCAGAAACCAACTGTTGATTCCTCCACCATTCTGTTTGATGAGGGGAAAAATCTAAATGTTTGGTCATGATCATGAATCATGATCATGCCAGGAAGCGGATAGAAAGGGAGGCAAAGGAGAGACCGAGCTGAAAACAGAACAGAGATGGTGGCCTGGCAAAACCAAAGGACTCCAGAAAATAAAAGCAGCTGTCAAAACGCAAATGAATCTCTCGCCACAAATATATATATATATATATATATATATATATAAAGATAAACAATGTATTGATGGGTTAAATGTTTTTTTGTTTTTTTATATTTAAGAACGAGACGATAGGAAAGATGGGGACACACCGAGAGAAACATGTCAGAAGAACGTGTAATGTAAGGGCTTCTGTAGCGTTTCAAAAATACAGAAACACACAACCTTGTGCCCTTTATTTGTAAGGAATGTGTTGTTCAGTACTCTTGTTATCAGCCCGGCACTGGGTGAACACCAAGCTATAAATCATCACGCAACAAACAATGTCCGCTCAGTTTCTAAAGCAGAGGGCATAGTGTGTTATCTTATTACTCTATTTATATTTTGACTTGTTGCTCTATCACTTTCTAATCTTACTTTTTAATGACTTCTATCTGTAATCGTTTCACTGTAATTATAATAAAATATCAAGAAGGAAAAATATTTTTCTCTGATCATAATAACTTTGTTCTTTCTTCTGCAACGTTTATGTAAACGATTACTTTGCTTAATGTCTTCATCATATTAAATTATCTATATCGAATATATTTGAGTTTGTGTCCTACACGTATGAAGTGCTTCAGTCTAACATTCTGAAGTACTTACCTCAAATATATTGAATACATTCAACGTTTTCCCCTCTAACAAAACAAGATCAATTTTGTCTTCAAAATAAAGCAGTTAAAAAGAAAATAAATCACAATGAGATAAAAATTCATAAATTTGCAGGAGAGTACATCAGCACAACAAAGCACTGCCATTGCACTGTTTCCCTGGTCGCATTCTTGCCTAATGTGTTTTACTCCTTCACGGGGTCCTGCGCAGTGTTGAAGTGTGTTTGTTCGGGTCAGGGGTGAGCCGAAGCCGTCGGAGTGGGGTACCTTTGTTGTCGCGGAGGGTGAAGTTTAAGTTCCCCGCCACAGGCGAGGCCAGGGAGAAGTAGAAGCGGTGTCCACTGGGCGGCTCGTCCTTATCCACCGCGCTAATCGTCTGGATCAGCTGAGAACAAACAGAAGGACAAAAGTGTGAATTTAATTTAATTAACGTTGCTTTTTGTTCGCTGTTATCACTGCCTTCATAACACTCTGGCTAAACCCTGAGCAGTTCCTTCCCAGTGCAACACATAGGATAAAGATACAAACAATATTTAAACTGTTGAGCTGCGTCGGGTTTATTTATAAAGCCCATTATCACAATTACAGTCTTGAGGAATGGAAACAGTGCGGGTAAAAACATCTGACACAAGCCCAGAGAAAAGCCATACAATGGCTAGCAATACGCTGCCAGATGGGGAGACATAATACGTAAGCAAATTAGCATGTAATTATATTTTAGACATATAATTAAAGCCATAACAAAAAAAAAAAGAGTCTGCATTGTGGGTGGGAGTTTGTTTCCCTCAAACCTGTTCTGTCGTTATTTTGCTGTACTTTGTAACAAAAACTTTGTCGTGGCGCTTGAGGAGTATTTGACTCTTCTGCGTCTGATTTATCAACAAGCTAGCACAGGTGTAAATCTCCCCTCTCGACGGTACGAGTGGAGTGACAACAAAACCAATATGGGGGGCTGATTTACAGAGGAGATTTGTTTCTTGGTGTTGCCGATAGTTTGCTGCCGCTCATCGCAGGAAGTAAGTGCTTACTTGGCAACGGCGACAATGCTGCTTTTTTATTGGTCGGCGCAAGACCCCCACAAATCTCCTGCTTACGACAGAGCCGTATGAAAGTAATTTTCGGAAAGCAAAACACGCCGTTACCTAAGTACTGCCCCTCTATTTTGGCAGACACACACAGAGCACCGTAACCTGAGAATAGTGTTATCGCTAAGAGATGTGACATATCTCTCTCTTAGTGGAATTCCTCCAGCTTTACCTCCCCTAGCACGACCTCACCGTAATGACCGCTGCGAGGAGCAAATATCTTATAGTGCCATTCCTCCAGTTTATAGATCTGACCTCACTGTGATGGCCCTGTATGTGAAGAACACATATCTGTGGAATACCTACAGCCTCTGCCTGTATCGTTGTGACGGCATGGCAGCCATTCAATGGCTGCGACGTAAAGATTAGACGGATATTGATTGGGGTCAAGTGCTGCAATGAATGCATCATTTACCCGGGTTCAAATGTGTTTATTAAACAGCAGCTCCTCCCTACCATACACGTACATGAACACAGCCTTAATGAGGGGAGCGGATCTCTCCTTGAAGCAGTTTGGACAAGCTGCGATCTCAGCGAGGTAAATAAACACAAGCTGTCTTTCCCGCCTTTTCTTTTCATGCCCAGAAGGCAAAAAATACCACAAGGCCTTTGGTCTTTACTTAGACAGGGTAAGGCCTACCGACTTTGCGCAGAGCGCCACGATATCGATTAAAAATCCACCGGCGATCAAACGAAAAACCGAATGAAGAATCACACTTATTTCTATGTGTTTACAAAGTGAAACGCGACACGATTCCCCCCCCGACGTTATTCTGTTCCCTGAGAGGTACAGAGCTAAGCGTTAGCATGCTGGGCGCGCGCAGCGTGTTCGCGCGCCACAGCGCTAGGCTAGGCTGCGTGGCGGCTGGGGTTGGTGGGGGAGAAGGGGGTGCTGATGTTTCTTTCAGGGGAGGAGAGAGTGCAGAGTACAGAGTGCAGAGTACAGAGAGGTGATATATCTGCACTGCCGCCGTGCGCGCCATATGGGCGAGGATTGATAGGCGATGGGAGCCCCTTCAAAGTGGGTGTTACAGCCCTGATGTCCTCGCGCTTCCAGATCAATCAAGACAAAACCTCTTTTCAAGCCACCAGACGGAAAAAAGAATTAGACAACAAACAGACAAAGAAAAGGAAAACCGCCATTATAATGTGAGAATTAACACACATACGCACGCACACTAGTACGCACTCACGCACGTGTGTTAATCCAGAAGCTTCTCTTAAGACGATACTTCAAGCTAAATTATCACTTATTTTTAACCTCTTTAGCGCCAGCGTGTTTCGCGCTTTCTTTTTTTCCCCGACACAAAGCCAGATGGAAGAACAAAAAAAGACAGGGATGAGGGAAAGCGCCAGTGATCCATCGGGCATGGAAACCCTGTTGATCAGCTGTCGCCTGCGTTTAGCCGTCGCTGTTTACAAGCTGTCAGGTATTAGGACGCCGAGTAGGTGGGAAGCGCGTCCTACCAATTATCAAAACGGGCAGACACAGAGAATATTCATGCATATTTTACTCCCCATCACTCGCGGCAAGAATTGGAAATAGTTCCACTTTTCAAAAAAAGAAAAAATGACAATAATAATTCAAATGGAAAAAGATGTCAGCACGCTTATGTTGGTGGTCACTTATTATTCCAGGGCAGGTCGAAATTTACATCTCTTAAGTTTCTAATTTGTTTGAAAGGTTACCAGTCTCACGTTCATCTGTTTGTCTGTCTGTCTGTCTGAGTCTTTGTGGATACATAGGTCTGTGTGTCTGTATCTTTCTGGGTATATCGTTTTTTCTTTACGTCTACATCTGTCTGTCTTAATTGTAAATCTGTCTGTCTGTGTAGGTGCATCTGTTGGAGTCTGTAGTCCGTAGCTGTCTGTGGGTATCTGTCAGTCTCTAGGTTTACATGTCTCTCTGACTGTCCGTGGGAACAGCTGTCATTCTGCTTTATCGGTCTGCATGTAGGTATATTTGCCTGTCAACTAAGTCTGTCTGTCTGTCTCTAGGTTTATCTGTCTCTGTTTGTCAATCTGTCTGTCTCTCTATGTTTCTATGTCTCTCTGTCTGTGGGTATATCTGTCTCTCTGTCTGTGGGAATGTCTGTCTGAGGGAAGATCTGTCTCTCTCTATGTTTGTCTGCCTCTCTTTCTGTCTGTCTGTCTGTCTGTCTGTCTGTCTGTCTGTCTGTCTGTCTGTCTGTCTGTCTGTCTGTCTGTCGTTATATCAGTTTCTCTTCCATGAATAATCAGCAGCAGGTTATCCACCAGTAGAGTTTATAGTCTCCAGTACAGCAGCGGGTATGTGTGTGTGTGTGTGTGTGTGTGTGTGTGTGTGTGTGTGTGTGTGTGTGTGTGTGTGTGTGTGCAGTGCCTCATAGTCGACTGATACAGGCAACTAGCTTCTCCTCCCGTCCTTAGACCACTCCCCCGTCCCCCCCCGATCCCCCCAACCACCCCCCCCTCCCCGACTCTGATGGAGATGTGCTCCCTGGCCATCACCGCGACGACCGTGATGACAATGACGCTGAAGGTGAATCTTATAAAGTATTTTGCACCCCACCCCACCCCACCCCATCCACCTAACGCACTGATGTCTCTGGAATATTTGCAGATGGATCTGAGAGCCTATCATGAATTTTATCTCTCTCGTTCTCTCTTTATTTCCCCCTCTCTCTCTCTCTCTCTCTCTCTCTCTCTCTCTCTCTCTCTCTCTCTCTCTCTCTCTCTCTCTCTCTCTCTCTCTCGCTCCCCCCTATCTCTCTCAGCTCCGTGCTGCGGGGTTAGAGCAGTGTAAATCAGGCTTAAATCAAACACTTTGTAATGTATAATGCCTTTCATTTCTGTGGCTGTGATGCGCGACGCGACCCGAAGGCCTTCACAGGGAAATTCTCTAATGGGTTGCGAGACGAGAAGTGAGGAGAGGAGAGGGGAGGGGAGGGAGGGAAGAGAGGGAGGAGAGGAGACGAGACGAGAGGGAGGGGGGGGAAAGGGGAGGGAGGGGGGAGGAAGGAGAGGAGAAGAGAGAAGAGGAGAGAGAGGGGGGGAAGGGAGGGAGGAGAAGGAGGGGAGGAGGAGAGGAGACGAGAGAGAGGGGGGGGGGAGGGAGGAGATGGAGAGGAGGGAGGGAGGAGATGGAGAGGAGGGAGGGAGCGAGTAAGGGGATGGAGGGGAGGTAGAGAGGAGACAGGACACGGAGACAGACATAAATTCCGAGGGAAAGACATTAACGGCAGCAACGGAGCGGCTTGTGTCGTGGCGAGAGAGAGAAGATTCCTAATAAATCAGAGTTCCCGCTTTTTTTGTGTTTGCACGCACCGCCGTGTGTTGGATGAAAGGAGAGGATACGGGCGCTGTTCATGCGTCCTTTGTATCTGGCGTGTACACATGTACACACGCACGCAGGCGCACATGCACGCACATGCGCACACACAGAAGTGCGTACACAACTTGATAATGCTACACTTGTGAAGGCATTGCTTTCCGTTTAAAACGTACATATTTCATAGATCATGAGCAGAATTTTATTATTTTATGCATTTTGGCTCTTAAAACCCTTTGGATATGTAATATATTTTGGTGATGATGAATAGAGTCTGATAATCAACACATTTGATCAGGTCAAAGGTGAGATGTGACTCTAGTTACATGGCCCTTAACGTTGTTAACTGGCCGGAATTGGACATATATGCATGTCAAAACACGCTCTACGGTTATCAAGGTCTGTTCCGTACATGCTGTACAATAATCAATTATCTGCTTCGACATACAGAACATGGTTCAGCCCTAATGGAAGTAATGAAAAGGTTCAATATAGAAATCATTTTGCAAGTCAAACACATTTCATACTAGTTCCGACCCTCTTCATAGATGTTCTATATACATATTACCGCAGTTGGTAATACGTCCCCTGCTCTCTGATAGAGCTGGCCACCGTCATCCCCATCGACCAATCAGAAGGCATTAAACCCAAAAAGTATGGGCTAACTTTTTTTTTATCATGTATTCATATTAGGATTCATATTATTCCTGCTATTGAACAACTGTCTCAGCATCGCTGAGGCGGCGGCGTTCCGCGTGTCAGCTAGCGGTGGCGCCCGGCGTCGACTCCCTCCGCCTCTCTATAAATACGTCCTGTTGACAGGTGAAAGGCGACAGCTGTCACCGAGGGGTGGCGGAGTGGCGGGAGGACCACCCGTGTGCCTGATGACATCAACACCCCAAACAACACCCTGATCAGTATCACACACCCCTCCACGCCCTCACATCGCCGGTGGCAACATCAGCATCCGCAATCATCTTTTTTTTTTAACATACTTGCAACTATCAACCACACACACACACACACACACACACACACACACACACACACACACACACACACACACACACACACACACACACACACACACACACACACACAGACCACCCCTCCCGACCTCCGGCTCCTCTGGCTTATCCAATCGGCTTGCGAGCTAAGTCGACCGCCCCCGCCCCCAAACAGACACTTCCAACAGCACACTTTCCAGACCTCATGAGGGAATGGAGGATGCGAACACACACCTGCCCCGTAGCGAGAGTCGCCCTGTCCGGGGTCACCCTGTGCTTCACTGTGCTTCAGGAAACGGAGAGAGGCTCTTTTGTTTATTCCTTTATGCGCCGCATGCAGATGTGTGTGTGTGTGTGTCTCCGTCACACGCCTCCCCACACCTTCACAGAAAACTGATAATTGGGACACCATACTGGGGTTGACACCTCTTTGTTTTTGTTCATTTTAGATGCATTGTTTTATGAATTATATTGATAGTGGGGAAGGGTGCTTGACTCGCAGCTGAAAGATTGTGAGTTCGATTCCCAGACGTCCACAGCCTAGCCTCTTGCCACCCTTGTGCAAGATCCCGCCACCTTTGATCACACGGATGCTCTTTGATGACACAGATCTAAAGGTATAATCAACGAAATCGAATGTATAACATCACTTTATAATGAATGAAGGCGTCTGCTATTCGACTAAATAGTAAAAAGATCTGACGATGAGGATGTTGTTTCCACGGCGATCGTAGCCTAGCGTCCTGTTCTGATAGGCGTTTTTAATGCCCCTGCTGATGGAACTAAAATCAAGTGTTTACCATTTCGGTCCCTTCTTCTTTACTCTGAAACTAACAACGCGTCAAGTGGGGCCTCCACTATCAGGGAGGCAGTAACGGGGTGGGGGAGAAGGTGGCGTCTGTAAAGTCAAACACCTCTATTAGGAATTTCACATCAAGGAAAAGGATAGGTGTGTGTCTAGGTGTGTTTGTTAGTTTTTCAAGTTTATTTTCATTATCAGTGCATTAGAAGTAGAGGTATGGGTGAATGTGTCTGTGTGTGTGTGCTTGTGTTTGTGTATGTGTGTGTTTGGAGAGGCAATTGGGATGGTTGAGTGAGTCAACTCATATTTGTAAAGGTGACAGCTTGAACACACACACTGTGACAAACACCTCCCACTGGCCCGATGGGTCGTAATATCAATTAAACGCAATACTCTCTCTGTCTCTGTCTCTCTCTCTCTCTCTCTCTCTCTCTCTCTCTCTCTCTCTCTCTCTCTCTCTCTCTCTCTCTCTCTCTCTCTCTCTCTCTCTCTCATTGGCTAAGAGGACCGACAACTTAGTCCAACGACATGCTTCCTGTTAATCTGCATAGAGAAGACTGGAAACACACACTCTACACACACCATACACACACACACACACACACACACACTCTAGATATACCATGCATGCATACACACACACACACACACACACACACACACACACACACACACACACACACACACACATATACTCTACATACACCAGACACACACACATGCATACAGATACAGACACACACACACACACACACACACACACACACACATGCACATGCATGCATAGACAGGGACACACACACTTACACTTACTCTGAATACACACTCACACAAATAACCACACACCCCACTCCACCACTTTACACCACACCACTTTACACACACACACAACCTGCGTCTGTAATTATCTCATCTCTTGTCGCCGCTGTGCGCCGTGAGACCACCGGGTGCAACCACACCGGTGGGCGGGCGTGCGACCAGAGCTTCATCACAGAAGCTCACAGAGAGAGAGAGAGAGCGCGCCACGGAGAGCCATGGAGAGAGAGAGAGCGGTAGAGAGACATAAAGAGCCAGAGAGCGAGACACTCCCAGTGAGAGGAGAGGCAGTCGCTGGAACTGCCTGTTGTTTCATTTCCCAGCCCCCCGAGGCAGAGAGATGAACACAGGAAACATTTTAATTAGGAGGAGGAGGAAGGGGGAGGAGAAGAACGAGGAAGAGGAAGAGGCAGAGGAGGAGGCGGAGGAAGGGCTAGAATGAGGAGGAGGAGGAGCGTGGGGGGAGGAAGAGGAAGGGGAGGAGTAGGAGAAACTGGAGAAGGAGGAGGTGGCAGGGCGAGGGCGAGGATGAGGAGGAGGAGTGTGGGAGGAGGAAGGGGAAGAGGAGGAGGAGGAAGACTTGAAGTAGGAGGAGGAGGAAGGGGGCGAAGGAAGAGGACAAGGAGGAAGAGAACGATGAAGGGGAGGAGTGATGAGGAGTATTGGGCCGACGGGTAACGAAAACCCCTGTCTGCAGACCAACACACATAGCCGATAACGCCTCCCTTGTTACGATCAAAACAGTGTTTTTTGTATTCTATTTATTCAATTGTCAGCCATTTTGTTTCCCGGTCGCTGTGGGAAGTGCCCGCTGGGGACTGGTGAGTGGTGGAACGTTTTTTGGTGTGTGTTTGTTCAACTTCATTACGTGTCTTCGATGCCCTCGGCGGCTACTAAACCAGGGTCGTTCCCCAAAACAAATCAACAGCGCGTGGGAAGAAAGTCAGTTGAAAAGTAGACTCTGACGATGTGATAGGCCTACTGTGTGTGGAACTATTTTGAAGTGAAGTCAATTGCAAAATGAAAAAAGTGAATGAAAAATCTACTCAGGCAGAACAGATCTTTCCAAAGATATATATTTCGCAAACACAAACACACACACACACACACACACACACACACACACACACACACACAGACACACGCACACGCACACAATTTATGGTGGATTGGTGGACACTCATTTGACCTGAACAGGAGGTGAAATGAATTCCACCATGACATTAGAAGTACAGTGCAAATGGACTGTTTGTGTTTGTTTGTCTGTGTGATTATGTGTGTGTGTGTTTGTGTGTGTGTTTGTGTGTGATTATCTGTGAGTGTGTTTGATTATATGTGTGTGCGAAGTGTGTGTGGATGCATGTGTGTGTAGGTACACACTGTCTGTTTGTGTTTGTGTATAGATGGCATTTATAAGAACACAAAAAAAAACAGCCAATCAGAATCCACCAACCACCAACAACAACATCCACAACAACAACAACAACAACAGCCGCTCTTTCCACGGCTCAGCACCCGGGGGAAGCAAACCGCGGCGGCTAGCTGGTCCTGAGCGGACCATCCGTCTGGCTTGGCAGAGTAATTACACCACGGCGGCCACCTCGCCTAGCTGATGTTGGCGGTGGCGGCGGCCCTGGCCGGGGCCCCGTGGCCCCACAGACGGGTCGGGGCGGCGATGGGTTGGACCCGGGTCACTCGGTCCTAGCGTCGTTTCATCCATGGTCTCGTTAGGTTTGATTTATCAACCGCCGTCGCGAGGGGGAAACGAGACAGAGGAAGCATGAAGCGGGCCTGTTCGGGCAGCTATCGACAGAGGATTTGGATAAATACTAGAGCCGCTCTCTGGCGATGGACTCGGGGGGGATCATTGGTTTAACACGGAGACGCACCGATGGAGCCGACGAAGGATCTAGTGGTTCATTTGTGTTCGCTAGCTGACGTTGTGTAAAATGTCATCTGAAAGTCCACTAAAAATCACAGAGTGAAAAATAAATAAAAAGCAACTGAAAAGACAATCTCGCTTTATTGATCTTCTGGGTCTTCATTCTGACCCAAATCGAATGATTCAAAGAAATAAACGCGTAAAGTCGGGGCATAAAGAAAACATTATTAGGAGCGGGTGTATCCACAACTCAGAAGAGGAGAGCCGTTAAGGGCAGTACAGGAAGAACATTTCCTCTAACACACACACACACACACACACACACACACACACACACACACACACACACACACAAAAATACTGGTACTGTTTACAAATTAAATCATTTGCTATTCTTGTACACCTTCATGTGTCGCGCCCTGACAAACAAGGCAGAAATATGAATGCAAATAGCGTATTTAAAAGGGCCTAATAGCCACATATAGCCAAGGTAGCCCCATCCCTCTCTCTGATCAATTGTACTTATTCAGTTGTGCCACCGCGCTCCTGCTCCCCTTGCCTCTGATTGCATTTTCCAAATGCCAAGAACAGACAAATCACCGCGGCAGACTCACAAGTCATTTAGCAACAATGAGGCCAAATGCTAAACACGAAACGCAAGGAGAATTCAACGCATAGATGTAGTGCTGCAAACCGCCCCCACCCTCACCCCCCACCCCGCTGCAACAGAGTCCCCGCATTCAGGTTCTTCACGATGTAGTGCAGCCCCCCCCCCCCCTACCAGGCACGGAGACTCAAGTGTGAGACATAGGTGTGAGGCGCACAGACGTGCGACTCACCCACGCCAGCCAAACCTCCCAGTCTGTGAGGTTCTGTGGTTTGTCTGGTTTGTTCATTAACAATCCTCCAGACTCAAACCACACTTAAGACTCAAGTGATAGTTAAAAGGGTGAGGCATGCACGCGCCAAGTCACCCACGCTAGCATTTTGTTCAAGTGTGTGTGATCACCGCTTTTTGTCCTGACATTGTGGGGACGTGAAGTTTTATACTTCTCGGATGCATGGAAGTCACCCGCGGCAACACGTGGCTACAAGAGTGTGATATCATGTGTTTTTAGAGTTCAACCACACCAGACTAACGAGTGGCACATAAAGATTCTGAAATCATAGCTGGATTTGATGACTTTGTCAGGACATTGCAGGGAGTCTAATTACACCAGACGATGTCTACTAAGAGTGAGACATACATGTCTCCACCACCAACAGTTAGTACCAGATTATAGTGACGTAGTTAGTTTGGCTGAACTTGTGAGGCCATTATGGCAGAGCTCAACCACACCAGACTAAAGAGTGACGCCTAAAGAGTGAGACACACAACTCATCCCACATCAACATATCACCATCGTGCCCGTATAGACAGTATTGCAGGGAGTCCATCCCCACCGGCCTCAGGACTGAGCCACTAAGAGTGAGACATACCCGTGGATGATGTGATGCGGCTGGTTGGGCTGACCTTGTGGGGACCAGAGCAGCGGGTCTCCGGCTAACGTGCGGTGCCACCCGCTCTACCCTAACGGTCACGCCTCACTCCAGTGCAACAGTCACTCTCCCCGGTGGGAGCTGCTTGCTCTGAGAAGCCGGTGCTTTGGACAATTGTTCCGAGCCGTGACAGAGAAAGACTCTGAATGGCTTTTCAGAGACAGGGAGATTGCCTTGGTGTGTCTGGTTTTAAAATGAGTGTGGAGACGCGGAGAGGGAAAGAGAGGGCAAAAGGAAAAAAAACGATAGTGTGTGTCAGTGAAGAAGAGAGATTGAACCACCATATGTATGTGTGTGTGTGTATGTGTGTGAGAGAAAGAAGGACGTACTATGTGTGCGGAAGATGTATATATATGTAGAGAGAGAAGTATATTATCTATATGTGTGTTTTTTGTGTGCGTGTGTGCAGGTGTGTTTTTGTGTGTGTGTGTCCGCCCTCCTACCTGTCCAGGCATGGCGTTCTCACACAGCAGGGTCTCGTAGTCGATGGCGAAGACGGGCGCGTTGTCGTTGATGTCCAGCACGGTGATCAGGGCAATGCCTTTACCTATCTGGGTGGGATCCTCTGGAACATAGACACAGACATAGAGTCAGAGATAGAGAGAGAGACATAGAGTGACACATAGACCGAATCAGAGAGAGAGAGCCAGAGAGAGAGAGACACAGAGTGAGATAGAGACCGAATCAGGCAGAGATATAGAGAGAGACATAAAGGGCCCTATTTTAACGGTCTGAAACGCAAGTGAGAAGCGCCAAGCTCAAGTAGCTTTGTGGGCGGTTCTATGGCGATGTTGCTATTTTTCCGGCACAAAAGTTTATGGCCAAATAATAAAGTACAACTTATTACCTTTGTATCAGCTGTTCTTTCCCAAATAATTTACCAAGAATGTGTGGCTACGTAGATGTGAGAAGCAAAGTGTATGCGAGAGGTGCACAGGCAACATTATGGATGCGCCCTTAAAATAGCATCTAAACGATGCGCCACCGACTTTAAACCAGGTATTTCCTGGTTCGTGGCGCAAGTGATTTCCGAAAGTGCAAAATAGCACCAGGGAAAGTTTGCGCCAGAACACGCCTCCTCCTTTCTCCGAACCGCCCCTTGGGGCGCAAGATCATTCCCTAATTTACCGACGCGTGGCGCAGGAGGGAAAAGAACGCTCTGCGCCAGTTGCAAACTAACAACGACACATGAGTCACATGCCAGTGAGAAAGTAATTGCGCCAGATGCAAGATAGGGCCCAGAGTGACATAGAGGCCATTCAGAGAGCGAGAGAGGAGTGACATAGAGACCGACAGACCGACAGAGAGGGAAAGACATAGAGAGAGAGAGAGAGAGAGAGAGAGAGAGAGAGAGAGAGAGACATAGAGAGAGAGAGAGAGAGAGAAGAGAGAGAGAGAGAGAGATGAGAGAGAGAGAGAGAGAGAGAGAGAGAGACGAGAGAGAGAGAGAGAGAGAGAGAGAGAGAGAGAGAGAGAGAGAGAGAGAGAGAGAGAGAGAGAGAGAGAGAGAGAGAGAGAGATTTGTTGGCTGCTCCTCAGCCTCAAAGCTTCTCCTCGGCTCAACCCTTGCTCCCGCCTGCCTGGAAGAATCTTCTGACATTTCACACCTTTATTAATATGTTTCCCGTCCTCCCTGCGATCTGTATTTGTCCAAAAAATGTACGGGGTCTTTCAAAGATAAAATGCAATAAAAAGGTTTTTAGAAAGTACAGAAAGTACAAAACGCCAAAATTTGAACATCCTCCAAACCTTAACGCCTCAAGACTTCTGACTTCTGTGTACACCATCAGTGAAGACATTGATTTGCCTCCTGATTTGAATCTAAACTTAGGCTAATAACCGGTACCTCTGGTACAGCTCTTACAACAACCTTTCCTAATGATGGATGGTTGTGAGGAAGGAGAAAAAATCAAGAAACTATTCTCAGGATGAGGGCTTCATGCATCGTGTGCATACAACACATGTGACGATATTGCTATAGATCTAGATGTTCTAGATCTAGCGTTGCGTAGCATCAGCAGAACAGTGAGAGACTATATAACCAGATGTTCTGGGAATCTAAAACATCTGGATCTATAGTCTCTCACTGTAAGACATTTTTGATGTCAAAATGGGGTCACAGCCCAAATAAAGTGGGAACAACAGTTCTAGATGATATCTGAGCGTTGTGCATCATCAGCAGAAAAGTCAGAGACTATGGATCTAGACGTTCTAGATGATAGCCGAGTATTGTGAAGCATCAGTAAAAAATAGAGAGATTATAGATATATATGTTCTGGATGATATCTGAGCGTTGCGTAGCATCAGCAGAACAGTGAGAGACAATAGATCCAGACGTTCTAGATGATATCTGAGCGCTGCGTAGCTCATAGACCTCATGCGTAGCATCAGTAGACCGGGGAGGGGCGGAGGATGAAGCCTCCTTGTCCTTGCAGCCGAGCAGGAAGTAGCGTGCGCGGTGGGGGGAGCTGTCTTACTCAGCAGCTAGCAGCGAGGGCAGGGGGGGGGGCCTGGAGGTCGGTGCGTCCGCCCCGTGCCTGAATTAACATTCCCTGACAGCCTCGCCGCGACCCCACACCGTGACCCCTACCGTGGCTCAGCCCTCTAAAGCGCACATGATGGCCGGCTGTGTGCGTGTGTGGGTGTGTGTGTGTCTACCTATATAGGGTGTGTTAGTGTGTAGCTATTTGTGTCTGCGTGTCCCCTCCCAGTGTTTGTGCTTGTCTATGTTACAGTAATGTGTGCGCTCGTGTGTAAGAGCATCTGTTTTTTGCCGACGTTGCTTATTTTTGTTTAGCGTGTGCATCTCTATTTTGGTATATTTGTGGTTTTGCGTGGATTTTGTGGATGTGTGTCGGTTAGCATGTGTAAACCCGTGTGTGTATTTGTGGTTTTCTGTGTATTTTGTATGTGTGTTTGTTGGTGTGTGTGTAACTGTGTGTGTGTGTGTATCTGCGTTTTAGTGTGATTGTGTGTGTGTGTTTGTGTGTGCTTGTGTGTTTGTGAATCAGAGTTTCTGTTGTGCTGATAGTGACTCACATGGCCCAGCAGAGAAAAAGAGTAGACAACTCAGAATTAGATACAAACCACATCTATGATCTCATTTGGGCTGAATTTGAGCCTCATTGGCTGTCATTTGATGTGCTGGTAGAGGTTGGGTTGTAATTTGACTAAATGCACAAACTCTCTTTGATATATGTTGGGATTCTGACATTTTGCTCTGCTGTGTTGTATTTAGCAAGTCTCAATGGTCTGATTACTTGAAGCTTACTGTGGAGCTAACATGTTTATTTGGTTTGAATGGAGTCATTGGAAAGTGATACATGACGAAACAGTTGGGAGGTTAAAAATGGTCAATCCCACTACCTAGTTCGGTTCTAATGCTTTTTTGGGTAGTTCACTTCGAGTAGGGCTACTTCTACTTATGTATTATTTCATCCTAATTTCGGAATCGTGAATTCTTCAAGAAAGAGAGATTGCTTTCTAACACAAACAACAGGCCGTTCCAGGTGAACGATTCCGCTCCGGTCAAATTCAGTTAAGTTTCACTTTCTCTTTTAAAGTCTTAAGGTTTTAACAACAAGGACAGTGAAAGCAATATGTAGTTGAACCGGTCGACGGGACAGGGCACGGTGGCGGCTCTCAGTGAGCTAAGCGTGGCCATGGCTCAGCGGCGGCGGCGGTACTCACGGCTCTCGATGGCGAGCAGTGTGAGGTTGTGGACGGAGTTGGCCTCACGGTCCAGCGGCTTGGCCGTGCTGATGACTCCGCTGAGGGCGTCCACGTTGAAGAACCGCTCCAGGTCTGTGTTCCTGTCGATGGAGTAACTGGACACACACACACACACACACACACACACACTCAGGGTTTGGGTTTGAGACCACCAAAGGGGATTTCACTGTGTTTATGTTTCAAAACGCAATATCGTTAGTCATCGTTATATCTCATAGGCCAATTGTCAGAGGCTTTTATCCAGAGCCTCTGACAATACATTGAATGCATGTGGGCGGCCCCGATTGGAATCGATCCCCTAACCCCGGCATTGTTAATGCCTTGCTCTAGCAGTTGAGCTAGACTGAAGCTCTTATCATGTTTGACTTTGATCAAATCTGTTGTTATCAGCAGCCAGTTCATTATAGATAGATGCCGCACTGTCCCTGAAACATCGATAATAATTATTTTTGTTATTAACCATCATAATGCCAATAACAACCGTCCTCATCATCGTCGTAGTATACAAAATGATAAAGGCGATTTATTTCTCATTAACATCGGAGCCCTACCAAAACATTTGGAATTATCGTTATTTAATTCAGAGGAAAAAAACTAAACTTGGCTGTCCGGTAATGGCCCAGACAGACCAAGGCATTTTTAATTTACACCGCAACTCGTATTACTACAGAAAAAAAAACGAAAACTTTGATTAGTTCCGACATCCAAC
>NC_082404.1:7636737-7684100 GCF_031168955.1 Gadus macrocephalus | reverse complement strand
CATCTGTCTGTCTTAATTGTAAATCTGTCTGTCTGTGTAGGTGCATCTGTTGGAGTCTGTAGTCCGTAGCTGTCTGTGGGTATCTGTCAGTCTCTAGGTTTACATGTCTCTCTGTCAGTCCGTGGGAACAGGACTGTCATTCTGCTTTATCGGTCTGCATGTAGGTATATTTGCCTGTCAACTAAGTCTGTCTGTCTGTCTCTAGGTTTATCTGTCTCTGTTTGTCAATCTGTCTGTCTCTCTATGTTTCTCTGTCTCTCTGTCTGTGGGTATATGTTTCTCTCTGTCTGTAGGTATATCTGTCTGGGTATATCTGTCTCTCTGTCTGTGGGTATATCTGTCTCTCTGTCTGTGGGTATATCTGTCTCTCTGTCTGTGGGAATGTCTGTCTGAGGGAAGATCTGTCTCTCTCTATGTTTGTCTGCCTCTCTTTCTGTCAGTATATCTGTCTGTCTGTCTGTGTCTGTCTGTCTGTCTGTCTGTCTGTCTGTCTGTCTGTGTCTGTCTGTCTGTCTGTCTGTCTGTCTGTCTGTCTGTCTGTCTGTCTGTCTGTCTGTCTGTCTGTCTGTCTGTCTGTCTGTCTGTCTGTCTGTCTGTCTGTCTGTCTGTCTGTCTGTCTGTCTGTCTGTCTGTCTGTCGTTATATCAGTTTCTCTTCCATGAATAATCAGCAGCAGGTTATCCACCAGTAGAGTAGCGGGTGTGTGTGTGTGTGTGTGTGTGTGTGTGTGTGTGTGTGTGTGTGTGTGTGTGTGTGCGTGTGTGTGTGTGTGTGTGTGTGTGTGTGTGTGTGTGTGTGTGTGTGTGTGTGTGTGTGTGTGTGTGTGTGTGTGTGTGTGTGTGTGTGTGTGTGTGTGTGTGTGTGTGTGTGCAGTGCCTCATAGTCGACTGATACAGGCAACTAGCTTCTCCTCCCGTCCTTAGACCACTCCCCCGTCCCCCCCCCGATCCCCCCAACCACCCCCCCCTCCCCGACTCTGATGGAGATGTGCTCCCTGGCCATCACCGCGACGACCGTGATGACAATGACGCTGAAGGTGAATCTTATAAAGTATTTTGCACCCCCACCCCACCCCACCCCACCCCACCCCACCCCACCCCACCCCACCCCACCCCATCCACCTAACGCACTGATGTCTCTGGAATATTTGCAGATGGATCTGAGAGCCTATCATGAATTTTATCTCTCTCGTTCTCTCTTTATTTCCCTCTCTCTCTCTCTCTCTCTCTCTCTCTCTCTCTCTCTCTCTCTCTCTCTCTCTCTCTCTCTCTCTCTCTCTCTCTCTCTCTCTCTCTCTCTCTCTCTCTCTCTCTCGCTCCCCCCTATCTCTCTCAGCTCCGTGCTGCGGGGTTAGAGCAGTGTAAATCAGGCTTAAATCAAACACTTTGTAATGTATAATGCCTTTCATTTCTGTGGCTGTGATGCGCGACGCGACCCGAAGGCCTTCACAGGGAAATTCTCTAATGGGTTGCGAGACGAGAAGTGAGGAGAGGAGAGGGGAGGGGAGGGAGGGAAGAGAGGGAGGAGAGGAGACGAGACGAGAGGGAGGGGGGGGAAAGGGGAGGGAGGGGGGAGGAAGGAGAGGAGAAGAGAGAAGAGGAGAGAGAGGGGGGGAAGGGAGGGAGGAGAAGGAGGGGAGGAAGAGAGGAGAGGAGATGAGAGAGAGGGGGGGGGGGAGGGAGGAGATGGAGAGGAGGGAGGGAGGAGATGGAGAGGAGGGAGGGAGCGAGTAAGGGGATGGAGGGGAGGTAGAGAGGAGACAGGACACGGAGACAGACATAAATTCCGAGGGAAAGACATTAACGGCAGCAACGGAGCGGCTTGTGTCGTGGCGAGAGAGAGAAGATTCCTAATAAATCAGAGTTCCCGCTTTTTTTGTGTTTGCACGCACCGCCGTGTGTTGGATGAAAGGAGAGGATACGGGCGCTGTTCATGCGTCCTTTGTATCTGGCGTGTACACATGTACACACGCACGCAGGCGCACATGCACGCACATGCGCACACACAGAAGTGCGTACACAACTTGATAATGCTACACTTGTGAAGGCATTGCTTTCCGTTTAAAACGTACATATTTCATAGATCATGAGCAGAATTTTATTATTTTATGCATTTTGGCTCTTAAAACCCTTTGGATATGTAATATATTTTGGTGATGATGAATAGAGTCTGATAATCAACACATTTGATCAGGTCAAAGGTGAGATGTGACTCTAGTTACATGGCCCTTAACGTTGTTAACTGGCCGGAATTGGACATATATGCATGTCAAAACACGCTCTACGGTTATCAAGGTCTGTTCCGTACATGCTGTACAATAATCAATTATCTGCTTCGACATACAGAACATGGTTCAGCCCTAATGGAAGTAATGAAAAGGTTCAATATAGAAATCATTTTGCATGTCAAACACATTTCATACTAGTTCCGACCCTCTTCATAGATGTTCTATATACATATTACCGCAGTTGGTAATACGTCCCCTGCTCTCTGATAGAGCTGGCCACCGTCATCCCCATCGACCAATCAGAAGGCATTAAACCCAAAAAGTATGGGCTAACTTTTTTTTATCATGTATTCATATTAGGATTCATATTATTCCTGCTATTGAACAACTGTCTCAGCATCGCTGAGGCGGCGGCGTTCCGCGTGTCAGCTAGCGGTGGCGCCCGGCGTCGACTCCCTCCGCCTCTCTATAAATACGTCCTGTTGACAGGTGAAAGGCGACAGCTGTCACCGAGGGGTGGCGGAGTGGCGGGAGGACCACCCGTGTGCCTGATGACATCAACACCCCAAACAACACCCTGATCAGTATCACACACCCCTCCACGCCCTCACATCGCCGGTGGCAACATCAGCATCCGCAATCATCTTTTTTTTTTAACATACTTGCAACTATCAACCACACACACACACACACACACACACACACACACACACACACACACACACACACACACACACACACACACACACACACACACACACACACACACACAGACCACCCCTCCCGACCTCCGGCTCCTCTGGCTTATCCAATCGGCTTGCGAGCTAAGTCGACCGCCCCCGCCCCCAAACAGACACTTCCAACAGCACACTTTCCAGACCTCATGAGGGAATGGAGGATGCGAACACACACCTGCCCCGTAGCGAGAGTCGCCCTGTCCGGGGTCACCCTGTGCTTCACTGTGCTTCAGGAAACGGAGAGAGGCTCTTTTGTTTATTCCTTTATGCGCCGCATGCCGATGTGTGTGTGTGTGTCTCTGTCACACGCCTCCCCACACCTTCACAGAAAACTGATAATTGGGACACCATACTGGGGTTGACACCTCTTTGTTTTTGTTCATTTTAGATGCATTGTTTTATGAATTATATTGATAGTGGGGAAGGGTGCTTGACTCGCAGCTGAAAGGTTTTGAGTTCGATTCCCAGACGTTCACAGCCTAGCCTCTTGCCACCCTTGTGCAAGATCCCGCCACCTTTGATCACACGGATGCTTTTTGATGACACGGATCTAAAGGTATAATCAACGAAATCGAATGTATAACATCACTTTACAATGAAAGAAGGCGTCTGCTATTCGACTAAATAGTAAAAAGATCTGATGATGAGGATGTTGTTTCCACGGCGATCGTAGCCTAGCGTCCTGTTCTGATAGGCGTTTTTAATGCCCCTGCTGATGGAACTAAAATCAAGTGTTTACCATTTCGGTCCCTTCTTCTTTACTCTGAAACTAACAACGCGTCAAGTGGGGCCTCCACTATCAGGGAGGCAGTAACGGGGTGGGGGAGAAGGTGGCGTCTGTAAAGTCAAACACCTCTATTAGGAATTTCACATCAAGGAAAAGGATAGGTGTGTGTCTAGGTGTGTTTGTTAGTTTTTCAAGTTTATTTTAATTATCAGTGCATTAGAAGTAGAGGTATGGGTGAATGTGTCTGTATGTGTGTGTTTGGAGAGGCAATTGGGATGGTTGAGTGAGTCAACTCATATTTGTAAAGGTGACAGCTTGAACACACACACTGTGACAAACACCTCCCACTGGCCCGATGGGTCGTAATATCAATTAAACACAATACTCTCTCTCTCTCTCTCTCTCTCTCTCTCTCTCTCTCTCTCTCTCTCTCTCTCTCTCTCTCTCTCTCTCTCTCTCTCTCTCTCTCTCTCTCTCTCTCTCTCTCTCTCTCTCTCTCTCTCTCTCTCTCTCATTGGCTAAGAGGACCGACAACTTAGTCCAACGACATGCTTCCTGTTAATCTGCATAGAGAAGACTGGAAACACACACTCTACACACACCATACACACACACACACACACACACACAATCTAGATATACCATGCATGCATACACACACACACACACACACACACACACACACACACACACACACACACACACACACACACACACACACACACACACATATACTCTACATACACCAGACACACACACATGCATACAGATACAGACACACACACACACACACACACACACACACATGCACATGCATGCATAGACAGGGACACACACACTTACACTTACTCTGAATACACACTCACACAAATAACCACACACCCCACTCCACCACTTTACACCACACCACTTTACACACACACACAACCTGCGTCTGTAATTATCTCATCTCTTGTCGCCGCTGTGCGCCGTGAGACCACCGGGTGCAACCACACCGGTGGGCGGGCGTGCGACCTGAGCTTCATCACAGAAGCTCACAGAGAGAGAGAGAGAGCGCGCCACGGAGAGCCATGGAGAGAGAGAGAGCGGTAGAGAGACATAAAGAGCCAGAGAGCGAGACACTCCCAGTGAGAGGAGAGGCAGTCGCTGGAACTGCCTGTTGTTTCATTTCCCAGCCCCCCGAGGCAGAGAGATGAACACAGGAAACATTTTAATTAGGAGGAGGAGGAAGGGGGAGGAGAAGAACGAGGAAGAGGAAGAGGCAGAGGAGGAGGCGGAGGAAGGGCTAGAATGAGGAGGAGGAGGAGCGTGGGGGGAGGAAGAGGAAGGGGAGGAGTAGGAGAAACTGGAGAAGGAGGAGGTGGCAGGGCGAGGGCGAGGATGAGGAGGAGGAGTGTGGGAGGAGGAAGGGGAAGAGGAGGAGGAGGAAGACTTGAAGTAGGAGGAGGAGGAAGGGGGCGAAGGAAGAGGACAAGGAGGAAGAGAACGATGAAGGGGAGGAGTGATGAGGAGTATTGGGCCGACGGGTAACGAAAACCCCTGTCTGCAGACCAACACACATAGCCGATAACGCCTCCCTTGTTACGATCAAAACAGTGTTTTTTGTATTCTATTTATTCAATTGTCAGCCATTTTGTTTCCCGGTCGCTGTGGGAAGTGCCCGCTGGGGACTGGTGAGTGGTGGAACGTTTTTTGGTGTGTGTTTGTTCAACTTCATTACGTGTCTTCGATGCCCTCGGCGGCTACTAAACCAGGGTCGTTCCCCAAAACAAATCAACAGCGCGTGGGAAGAAAGTCAGTTGAAAAGTAGACTCTGACGATGTGATAGGCCTACTGTGTGTGGAACTATTTTGAAGTGAAGTCAATTGCAAAATGAAAAAAGTGAATGAAAAATCTACTCAGGCAGAACAGATCTTTCCAAAGATATATATTTCGCAAACACAAACACACACACACACACACACACACACACACACACACACAGACACACGCACACGCACACAATTTATGGTGGATTGGTGGACACTCATTTGACCTGAACAGGAGGTGAAATGAATTCCACCATGACATTAGAAGTACAGTGCAAATGGACTGTTTGTGTTTGTTTGTCTGTGTGATTATGTGTGTGTGTGTTTGTGTGTGTGTTTGTGTGTGATTATCTGTGAGTGTGTTTGATTATATGTGTGTGCAAAGTGTGTGTGGATGCATGTGTGTGTAGGTACACACTGTCTGTTTGTGTTTGTGTATAGATGGCATTTATAAGAACACAAAAAAAAACAGCCAATCAGAATCCACCAACCACCAACAACAACATCCACAACAACAACAACAACAACAACAACAGCCGCTCTTTCCACGGCTCAGCACCCGGGGGAAGCAAACCGCGGCGGCTAGCTGGTCCTGAGCGGACCATCCGTCTGGCTTGGCAGAGTAATTACACCACGGCGGCCACCTCGCCTAGCTGATGTTGGCGGTGGCGGCGGCCCTGGCCGGGGCCCCGTGGCCCCACAGACGGGTCGGGGCGGCGATGGGTTGGACCCGGGTCACTCGGTCCTAGCGTCGTTTCATCCATGGTCTCGTTAGGTTTGATTTATCAACCGCCGTCGCGAGGGGGAAACGAGACAGAGGAAGCATGAAGCGGGCCTGTGCGGGCAGCTATCGACAGAGGATTTGGATAAATACTAGAGCCGCTCTCTGGCGATGGACTCGGGGGGATCATTGGTTTAACACGGAGACGCACCGATGGAGCCGACGAAGGATCTAGTGGTTCATTTGTGTTCGCTAGCTGACGTTGTGTAAAATGTCATCTGAAAGTCCACTAAAAATCACAGAGTGAAAAATAAATAAAAAGCAACTGAAAAGACAATCTCGCTTTATTGATCTTCTGGGTCTTCATTCTGACCCAAATCGAATGATTCAAAGAAATAAACGCGTAAAGTCGGGGCATAAAGAAAACATTATTAGGAGCGGGTGTATCCACAACTCAGAAGAGGAGAGCCGTTAAGGGCAGTACAGGAAGAACATTTCCTCTAACACACACACACACACACACACACACACACACACACACACACACACACACACACACACACACACACACACACACACACACACACACACACACACACAAAAATACTGGTACTGTTTACAAATTAAATCATTTGCTATTCTTGTACACCTTCATGTGTCGCGCCCTGACAAACAAGGCAGAAATATGAATGCAAATAGCGTATTTAAAAGGGCCTAATAGCCACATATAGCCAAGGTAGCCCCATCCCTCTCTCTGATCAATTGTACTTATTCAGTTGTGCCACCGCGCTCCTGCTCCCCTTGCCTCTGATTGCATTTTCCAAATGCCAAGAACAGACAAATCACCGCGGCAGACTCACAAGTCATTTAGCAACAATGAGGCCAAATGCTAAACACGAAACGCAAGGAGAATTCAACGCATAGATGTAGTGCTGCAAACCGCCCCCACCCTCACCCCCCACCCCGCTGCAACAGAGTCCCCGCATTCAGGTTCTTCACGATGTAGTGCAGCCCCCCCCCCCCCTACCAGGCACGGAGACTCAAGTGTGAGACATAGGTGTGAGGCGCACAGACGTGCGACTCACCCACGCCAGCCAAACCTCCCAGTCTGTGAGGTTCTGTGGTTTGTCTGGTTTGTTCATTAACAATCCTCCAGACTCAAACCACACTTAAGACTCAAGTGATAGTTAAAAGGGTGAGGCATGCATGCGCCAAGTCACCCACGCTAGCATTTTGTTCAAGTGTGTGTGATCACCGCTTTTTGTCCTGACATTGTGGGGACGTGAAGTTTTATACTTCTCGGATGCATGGAAGTCACCCGCGGCAACACGTGGCTACAAGAGTGTGATATCATGTGTTTTTAGAGTTCAACCACACCAGACTAACGAGTGGCACATAAAGATTCTGAAATCATAGCTGGATTTGATGACTTTGTCAGGACATTGCAGGGAGTCTAATTACACCAGACGATGTCTACTAAGAGTGAGACATACATGTCTCCACCACCAACAGTTAGTACCAGATTATAGTGACGTAGTTAGTTTGGCTGAACTTGTGAGGCCATTATGGCAGAGCTCAACCACACCAGACTAAAGAGTGACGCCTAAAGAGTGAGACACACAACTCACCCACATCAACATATCACCATCGTGCCCGTATAGACAGTATTGCAGGGAGTCCATCCCCACCGGCCTCAGGACTGAGCCACTAAGAGTGAGACATACCCGTGGATGACGTGATGCGGCTGGTTGGGCTGACCTTGTGGGGACCAGAGCAGCGGGTCTCCGGCTAACGTGCGGTGCCACCCGCTCTACCCTAACGGTCACGCCTCGCTCCAGTGCAACAGTCACTCTCCCCGGTGGGAGCTGCTTGCTCTGAGAAGCCGGTGCTTTGGACAATTGTTCCGAGCCGTGACAGAGAAAGACTCTGAATGGCTTTTCAGAGACAGGGAGATTGCCTTGGTGTGTCTGGTTTTAAAATGAGTGTGGAGACGCGTAGAGGGAAAGAGAGGGCAAAAGGAAAAAAAACGATAGTGTGTGTCAGTGAAGAAGAGAGATTGAACCACCATATGTATGTGTGTGTGTGTATGTGTGTGAGAGAAAGAAGGACGTACTATGTGTGCGGAAGATGTATATATATGTAGAGAGAGAAGTATATTATCTATATGTGTGTTTTTTGTGTGTGTGTGTGCAGGTGTGTTTTTGTGTGTGTGTGTCCGCCCTCCTACCTGTCCAGGCATGGCGTTCTCACACAGCAGGGTCTCGTAGTCGATGGCGAAGACGGGCGCGTTGTCGTTGATGTCCAGCACGGTGATCAGGGCAATGCCTTTACCTATCTGGGTGGGATCCTCTGGAACATAGACACAGACATAGAGTCAGAGATAGAGAGAGAGACATAGAGTGACACATAGACCGAATCAGAGAGAGAGAGCCAGAGAGAGAGAGACACAGAGTGAGATAGAGACCGAATCAGGCAGAGATATAGAGAGAGACATAAAGGGCCCTATTTTAACGGTCTGAAACGCAAGTGAGAAGCGCCAAGCTCAAGTAGCTTTGTGGGCGGTTCTATGGCGATGTTGCTATTTTTCCGGCACAAAAGTTTATGGCCAAATAATAAAGTACAACTTATTACCTTTGTATCAGCTGTTCTTTCCCAAATAATTTACCAAGAATGTGTGGCTAGGTAGATGTGAGAAGCAAAGTGTATGCGAGAGGTGCACAGGCAACATTATGGATGCGCCCTTAAAATAGCATCTAAACGATGCGCCACCGACTTTAAACCAGGTATTTCCTGGTTCGTGGCGCAAGTGATTTCCGAAAGTGCAAAATAGCACCAGGGAAAGTTTGCACCAGAACACGCCTCCTCCTTTCTCCGAACCGCCCCTTGGGGCGCAAGATCATTCCCTAATTTACCGACACGTGGCGCAGGAGGGAAAAGAACGCTCTGCGCCAGTTGCAAACTAACAACGACACATGAGTCACATGCCAGTGAGAAAGTAAATTGCGCCGGATGCAAGATAGGGCCCAGAGAGAGAGAGAGAGAGAGAGAGAGAGAGAGAAGAGATTTGTTGGCTGCTCCTCAGCCTCAAAGCTTCTCCTCGGCTCAACCCTTGCTCCCGCCTGCCTGGAAGAATCTTCTGACATTTCACACCTTTATTAATATGTTTCCCGTCCTCCCTGCGATCTGTATTTGTCCAAAAAATGTACGGGGTCTTTCAAAGATAAAATGCAATAAAAAGGTTTTTAGAAAGTACAGAAAGTACAAAACGCCAAAATTTGAACATCCTCCAAACCTTAACGCCTCAAGACTTCTGACTTCTGTGTACACCGTCAGTGAAGACATTGGATTTGCCTCCTGGATTTGAATCTAAACTTAGGCTAATAACCGGTACCTCTGGTACAGCTCTTACAACAACCTTTCCTAGTGATGGATGGTTGTGAGGAAGGAGAAAAAATCAAGAAACTATTCTCAGGATGAGGGCTTCATGCATCGTGTGCATACAACACATGATGGATATAGATTATAGATCTTGATATGACGATATTGCTATAGATCTAGATGTTCTAGATCTAGCGTTGCGTAGCATCAGCAGAACAGTGAGAGACTATATAACCAGATGTTCTGGAATCTAAAACATCTGGATCTATAGTCTCTCACTGTAAGACATTTTTGATGTCAAAATGGGGTCACAGCCCAAATAAAGTTGGGAACAACAGTTCTAGATGATATCTGAGCGTTGTGTATCATCAGCAGAAAAGTCAGAGACTATGGATCTAGACGGTTCTAGATGATAGCCGAGTATTGTGAAGCATCAGTAAAAAAGAGAGAGATTATAGATATATATGTTCTGGATGATATCTGAGCGTTGCGTAGCATCAGCAGAACAGTGAGAGACAATAGATCCAGACGTTCTAGATGATATCTGAGCGCTGCGTAGCTCATAGACCTCATGCGTAGCATCAGTAGACCGGGGAGGGGCGGAGGATGAAGCCTCCTTGTCCTTGCAGCCGAGCAGGAAGTAGCGTGCGCGGTGGGGGGAGCTGTCTTACTCAGCAGCTAGCAGCGAGGGCAGGGGGGGGGGCCTGGAGGTCGGTGCGTCCGCCCCGTGCCTGAATTAACATTCCCTGACAGCCTCGCCGCGACCCCCACCGTGACCCCTACCGTGGCTCAGCCCTCTAAAGCGCACATGATGGCCGGCTGTGTGCGTGTGTGGGTGTGTGTGTGTCTACCTATATAGGGTGTGTTAGTGTGTAGCTATTTGTGTCTGCGTGTCCCTCCCAGTGTTTGTGCTTGTCTATGTTACAGTAATGTGTGCGCTCGTGTGTAAGAGCATCTGTTTTTTGCCGACGTTGCTTATTTTTGTTTAGCGTGTGCATCTCTATTTTGGTATATTTGTGGTTTTGCGTGGATTTGTGGATGTGTGTCGGTTAGCATGTGTAAACCCGTGTGTGTATTTGTGGTTTTCTGTGTATTTTGTATGTGTGTTTGTTGGTGTGTGTGTAACTGTGTGTGTGTGTGTATCTGCGTTTTAGTGTGATTGTGTGTGTGTGTTTGTGTGTGCTTGTGTGTTTGTGAATCAGAGTTTCTGTTGTGCTGATAGTGACTCACATGGCCCAGCAGAGAAAAAGAGTAGACAACTCAGAATTAGATACAAACCACATCTATGATCTCATTTGGGCTGAATTTGAGCCTCATTGGCTGTCATTTGATGTGCTGGTAGAGGTTGGGTTGTAATTTGACTAAATGCACAAACTCTCTTTGATATATGTTGGGATTCTGACATTTTGCTCTGCTGTGTTGTATTTAGCAAGTCTCAATGGTCTGATTACTTGAAGCTTACTGTGGAGCTAACATGTTTATTTGGTTTGAATGGAGTCATTGGAAAGTGATACATGACGAAACAGTTGGGAGGTTAAAAATGGTCAATCCCACTACCTAGTTCGGTTCTAATGCTTTTTTGGGTAGTTCACTTCGAGTAGGGCTACTTCTACTTATGTATTATTTCATCCTAATTTCGGAATCGTGAATTCTTCAAGAAAGAGAGATTGCTTTCTAACACAAACAACAGGCCGTTCCAGGTGAACGATTCCGCTCCGGTCAATTTCAGTTTAAGTTTCACTTTCTCTTTTAAAGTCTTAAGGTTTTAACAACAAGGACAGTGAAAGCAATATGGAGTTGAACCGGTCGACGGGACAGGGCACGGTGGCGGCTCTCAGTGAGCTAAGCGTGGCCATGGCTCAGCGGCGGCGGCGGTACTCACGGCTCTCGATGGCGAGCAGTGTGAGGTTGTGGACGGAGTTGGCCTCGCGGTCCAGCGGCTTGGCCGTGCTGATGACTCCGCTGAGGGCGTCCACGTTGAAGAACCGCTCCAGGTCTGTGTTCCTGTCGATGGAGTAACTGGACACACACACACACACACACACACACACACACACACACACACACACACACACACACACACACACACACACACACACACACACACACACTCAGGGTTTGGGTTTGAGACCACCAAAGGGGATTTCACTGTGTTTATGTTTCAAAACGCAATATCGTTAGTCATCGTTATATCTCATAGGCCAATTGTCAGAGGCTTTTATCCAGAGCCTCTGACAATACATTGAATGCATGTGGGCGGCCCCGATTGGGAATCGATCCCCTAACCCCGGCATTGTTAATGCCTTGCTCTAGCAGTTGAGCTAGACTGAAGCTCTTATCATGTTTGACTTTGATCAAATCTGTTGTTATCAGCAGCCAGTTCATTATAGATAGATGCCGCACTGTCCCTGAAACATCGATAATAATTATTTTTGTTATTAACCATCATAATGCCAATAACAACCGTCCTCATCATCGTCGTAGTATACAAAATGATAAAGGCGATTTATTTCTCATTAACATCGGAGCCCTACCAAAACATTTGGAATTATCGTTATTTAATTCAGAGGAAAAAAACTAAACTTGGCTGTCCGGTAATGGCCCAGACAGACCAAGGCATTTTTAATTTACACCGCAACTCGTATTACTACAGAAAAAAAAACGAAAACTTTGATTAGTCCGACATCCAACGTATATTACTGCAGTGTAATTTGACTCTTTGATTGCGTTAGTTCCACAATAATTCTAATTTCAACCGACGTCTCGTAATATATCGACATCGCCCGATCGCCATCGCAATCACAAAAAGAGGCAATTTACACCCACAATGCTGCAGTAATTACATTTTCTGATTAAGATTACCAACAACCCTGACAGAGCCGCGGCCGCCATACAGTACTCATTTAATTAATAATAACACATCGAGCTGGGATTTGGAAGCAACGCCCCACAGATTGGTTCTGTGCGTGCGTCTTAAGTCATAAATGCCAGGGCCGGTGTTTGTGAGGGGCAGGGGCCCCCAAGGGGGCCCCTGCTCTTGTTCAAGATGGCCTTTCACTTGTGCTAACGCGGCGCTCCTTGGCCCCACGGTCGCCATCTGCCAGGGGCTGTGGTGTCTCGCCGCCACACAGGGCCTGGCTCCGAGAGCCCGCAGATTCTTTACAGATAATGTGGAGTGGCTGAAGGCGCCGGTTCCCTGTTTAGCATACACACACACACACACACAGACACACACACACACACACACACACACACACACACACACACACACACACACACACACACACACACACACACACACACACACACACACACACGCGCACGTAGTCTGACCTCTCCTTGGGGTTGTTTTGTTTCCTGGCTTCTGCTTTGAGTTTTATATTAGAAATGTGTCTGTGTAACGCGGAGAACACTCGCGAGAGCTTAAGCTGTCGAGCTCTATCCCCAGTGAGGGTGACTTTGATTTTACTACTGAGAAGCATTCAGCCACAATAAGGCAGACTGTAGTCTTGGCTACTTGTTTTACCGTAATGATCGCATCTGCGAGATTTTTACGTAATAATAACTGGTGAAGGATTAAATAGGCTATAAACGTCTGATAAAAAAGCGTTTAACCCCAATAATCTGGATTTCCCCTAAAATATTACCAGTGACGTTTTCATGGCTTACAGTTATAGCTAGTTAGCTGTAGGTTGTTTATAGTTAGCAAGCTAATATTAAAACATTCTTTTGATTCAAACAAAATCCCATTTCACGGTGAGGTTTGTGGAAGGTGGCGTATGATTAAAGTTAGTCAGCTGAAACGAAATGTAATCATTAATAACAAACTTTATTACCGTATGCCGCTGTTTGTGGAGTCAGGATCGTGCGCTGAGACTCTTCCAATGGACGTTCCCATCCTGGCGTCCTCCGACACCACCATCTTGAGGAGCGGCGTGGAGAAGACGGGTGGCTCGTTGACGTCCTCCACCGTCAACTTGACGACGGCCAAGTCGCTAAACGGGCCAACGCTCAAGAAGTTGGAGTCGATGTTTCGGTTGGTCGCCTCGATTCTAAGGGAAAAACTGCTCTTTGTCTCGAAGTCCAGAGGCTAGCAATGACAAAAAAACAAAAAGAGAAAGAAAACATTTTTACAAAACAAAGAAGGTCGTTTTTATACTCTTTCACAATGTGGCAGGCGTTTCAAATGTGTTTTAAACATGGACACTTATAATATAACACCAGAAAATTGTGTGAGGCTTTTCGTATTCCACATCACTAATTATAAAGCTTATACACAAACAACTGTACTAAAAATATACAAAGTTCCCTTGGGTCGTTACCGTGGAGATAACCCTTCATCTCTTCTCAGCGCAAAATGCGTCGTTTTAAATCTCATCGTGTTCCAATTGGAGCTGAAACAAGGGATTCACCTCCACATTAAAGACAGGTGGAGGAGGTTCATCAATCAAAAGCGTTTGACCTTCCAAAAAAAAATCTTTCTTTGGAGGTGCAGCCTCAATAGCTTCTCCGTCGATCGCAGTGAATACAAAACAGCAGAGATATGGATAGGTGCGAAATTCCCTCTGACCTCCTGACAAAGCAGGAATTTAAAAATAATGAAGAACACAGGTTCTAAAGACTGGCCATAATGATGCTCAACATGGGGCCTTAACACACTCTTTATTAACGCTTTCCGCACCTTGAAAAGCGTTATTATTTGTTCTGAGAGTGGCACCAATCAACCCTGATAAGACATTCAAAAATGATTGCTTCTTCACAGGAATGTGGTGGCGTTCCCTGGCCTCCCACTGCACCCTGTAATACAGCGTTCTGCTATATCCTCACACTCGCTGACGCGTCCATTGTCGTCCGGGCTCTTATAGGTCCTTGTCGTATCTCGCCAAAACAAACAAAAGATCAAATTCTGCCATCTGACAAGCATGGCCGTTGGCCAACAATGGATTTCACTCTAACAAAGGACAAGAGCCATATCTCTATTGGCCCCTGAGACACTTTAACGCTCTCGAACAAAAGAACAAATATATATAATAACAGCACTTTGCCCATAGCCCTGTTCAACCTCCCCTGAAATAGAAGACCTTCTATTCCAGTTCATGGTGTACCCGGGCGGGGTGCGATTGTTTGGTCTGCTGCTATTTAGCAGACGCTTTTATCAAATGCCACTAAGGTCGATTTTTCCCGACAAATGTAATTAATGAGCAGGCAGAGGTTAGGGCAGCCTGCGCCACGATGCCTCACCCGGATAGGCTCCACACATCGGGGGTTCAAACCCAGGACCCCTCAGCTTGGACTTTAATATCCTACAGGGTGAACCTGTGTGTCTGTTGGTTTTCCACTGTACCAATCTTGCTCAAGGACGGGGCAGCTTTAGACACTGGGGATTTAACCCAGAACCTCTTGTGCTACACATGAGTGGGCCGTAGTGGAGTGCCTTTGTTTTGCCTTACTGCTGTACCTTCAACAGGACGAAGAGTTTCAATTTGGGATAAGGGGTTAGGGTTTGGGGTCATTCCTATTCGGGGTGAATGAGTCCCGTAGGGCGGGGTGCATTTGATTGTCGTACTCCTGTACCCTCAATAGGATGAAGAGTTTGCAGTTGGATTAAAGGGTTGGGGTTCAGGGTTATTCCTGTTATTCCGGGGTGAATGAGGGCTGTTGAGTGCGGGGTGCGTTTGTTTCGTTACCTTCAGCAGCACGATGACCCCCTCCTGGGTCTCCTCATCGGTGGAGATGTTGAACAACCCGAGGTAGTCTCCGTCCATCAGGCGGTAGTCCATCTCCGCATTGGGGCCGACATCTGCATCCGCCGCCTTCACCCGCGCCACCACCGAGTGCACAGGAAGTGACTCCAGCACAGTGTTCTGGTAGTTCTCTATGAGAACAGGAAGTACAGCGAGACCGGATGGTGATTAATTTTGACAAAATAAAAGTAGTCGCCAATAACATCAATTATACAAATTAATGACACAAACTATGAAATAATGTTATAATATTTTGTTTATTTATGATAGTTCATGATTATTATCGTCGCACATTTCATCCATAATCATTATAACTTCATTTTTAGAGCTCTTAGTAACACAAGCAACTAATTCGCACCATAAAAACAGGATTATGCAAGATCGAATGTATCATAACAAAGAAGAAGGAGAATTGGTCTAGCTAATGCAATTACAAAGAAAGAAAAACGTCATTTGAATTCGATACTCAATGACCGATGGAAAGGCAGGTTATTTCATATCGAAAGCAACGTAAAGACATCACCTTCAAGCAGCCAAGATGCGTAATAAGCCACATGTTTTTAATATCCTCGCGCGTCTGGGTGATAAATTCACGTAACAACAGGCAGAGCTGGGAACAGATGTGAGAGGAGTGCTAATGTGGTAGATGGCTCTGACAGCTGCACACAGCCATTAGAACACGACGCAGAGACTTGATTTACGCGAAGACGGAAGCGGTCACAACCCACTTGGTTTTCTTATCATGTACTTATGTTTAATTTATGAGCGAGGGGGACATAACCGGGACAAAACAAACCTTTGAGTAATTACAATTAAACCTGTGCCGTGTATCGTTGATAATGGCGGAGCCGCGTGTTGACATTCAATCTCTCTGAAAAAAGGCTGAGAGGAATTCAGAAGCGGGGAAACAAAGTCTGCTCTGAGAAATAGTGTAAAGAGGGTAAAAACTGCCAGATGCAAGTGATTTTTCTTTTTCACTGAATAACTTATCGAGCTTGAGTTTCCCGATGAAAACTCTGCTCCTGGACATGTGAGGTTTCCCAAACACTCGGTTTAAATCCCACGAGCAAATAATCTTCTAACGGTTTTGGAATCCTGTACCTCTGTTTAATTATGCATGCACGCGTTTCTTTTATCTTGGCGCTTTCTTTCATTCCTTTTGGAGAGACAAGTTTTCATCTCTTTATCGTTCACATGAAATGGGTTTAAATTATCTTTTGAGGTTCAGCCATTAGTCTCGAGATCCAAGAGATAGATCCTCTTCCACCTACTGGACTCTGTCTGAGGATTGACCCCCGTATCCCCCCCCCCCCCCCCCCCCCCCCATTCCCCCGGAGGCGAAGCACTTTCCAGGAAGAAAATGGCTGCCCCAAAATTCTATTACTCAGTTCAAAAAAGTAAAAAACCTTCCATCCATTGTGTACCGCCAGGCTTTTTGTCCGGTTAAACCCGGAGGATTTAAAAGAAGCAGTGTTAAGGGGAATAAAAGGAATAGAATCATATTCATAATCTGCGCAATCACCATGGCGTGAGCTCATTACCAGACCTTTTCCTGTTTCCCCCTCGCTCTCTCTCCCCCTCCCCCCCCTCTCTCTCGCTCTCTCCCTTGCCCCGATGACTATGCGGCCGCCACTGCCGCGGCCAAATGCTAATCTGCCCCGACATTGTTTGCTGCCGTGTAATCTTTGTAATGGCTTTTTAATTTGCCATGGAATAGAGCCTCTTTACAAGACCGGAAAAAACCTCGGCTTTGCTCTGCCCTCCTCCCGCGACCCGCCCCCTCGTCTTCCTCCTCTTCCTCCTTCCCTCGTCTTCCTCTTGCGGGAGGGTCACACGTCCGACACGCCCGCCAGCGCTCCGCACCCCCTGCTCCCCCTCCGTGACCCCGCAACCTCTGCCGGTGTCCACCCCCCCCCCCCCCTCCCGGCCGCCATCACTGCCTCACTCCGAGGTTAAAGCGTTTTCGCCCGGTTTGTTGTTGGAAACCTTTCACCTATCCCACCCTCACCTCCCTCACCCCCGAGGGGAGCGCCAAATTGACCGGACTCCGGCGGCGCCGGTGGTGGGTGCACCTTCGGGCCGCGCGCCACCCCGGCTGAGCTGTCACCGGCGTTCCTGGCGCTCCGGGGTTATGGCGGGAAGAAGCCAACGACACTCCTTTGAGTCGCAGCGGGCCTGAAGCCATTAGCCGTGGAATAGGCTGACAACCCAAAGAGAGAGGATGGAAAAGGAAAACGGCGGGTTGATTGATCCCGGGCTGGAGGGCTGAGAACGAGCACTCAGCTCTGATGAAGAGGAGGAGGAGGGGCGGGAGGAGGAGGAGGAGGGGGGAGGGAGAGGAGGAGGAGGAGGGGGGGGGGGGGGAGAGGAGGACAGCACCGGGACTCCTGAGGAGGGGAGAGGTATTGAGATGCAGAGGGGGAGAGCGGGGCTGTGTTGCTTTCTACTTGGCAGCCAATCCAGATTGGATGAGGTAACGAGTGTTATTAGAGGGTTTGAATGGAGCGGGGGGGGGGGGGGGGGGGGAGAGAGGAGAGAGAGAGAGAGAGAGAGAGAGAGAGAGAGAGGGTGTATTGTTGATCAATGAGAAAGAGAGGGGAGATAGTATATGGTTGGAGAGAGAGATAGCGCGGGAGGTATATTGATGGGAGAAAGAGAGGGAGAGAGAGAGAGAAAGAGAGGATATATCGGTTATAGAAAGAGAGGGATAGGGAAGGTGTATTGCTGAGAGAGAGACATTGAAAGAGAATTAGTAGCAATGTCAGAGAGAGAATAGATCGGTCAGAGAGAGAGAAAGAGAGGGATACAGACTGTTTTGATTATGTTTCATAAACAAGGTTTCATAACCTTGCTGTTGTAATTTGTGTGTTATGTTCAGCGAGATAGTGCCGGTGCTAGTCTTTAAAGGTTTCAACCTAAAAGATATGCCATCAACCTTTCTACAACAAACATTCTTTAATGATTAGTTTAATCGCTGCGAGTCCTGTCCAACATTTGTTTTCCAGCTTTGAAATTATTGATCAGGATTATTGATTGTATGTTTATTTCTTTATTTCATTTTGAGCATGAAATGATCTTTAGGGCATTTGCCTCATCAGAAATGCATCCTTAGTTTATGTGATAATAACCGCATTCGTACGAGTCCATCGCTAATGTGAAACTTAGAAAGTAAGTTGTTAAATATACCATTTAATGTTGGTGTTTTTCAGTGCTACGCTACTCATGCTATGAGAGGCTACTCTGTGGTACACCATGCTATGCTGTGCCACAAACTGCTTTGCATCAATATTGGATATAAATTATAAAAATTGCAATACACTAATAAGTCAAACATTGCTATGTTACGCAATGCATAAGCAATAAAGACACGCTGTGAAATCCACACCACTCATTGCTATGCTAGGCCACTCTGTGCCATGGGGGGGGGGGGTTGGTTCTTACTGTGGGTGAAGCGCGGGGGGTTGTCGTTGACGTCCGTGAGGGTGACGGTGACGGAGGTGGTCCCGGAGAGACCCCCCATCTGGCCTACCATGTCCTTAGCCTGGATGACCAGCACATACTGGTCCCTGGTCTCCCGGTCCATGTTGGGCAGGGCAGTCCGGATGATGCCTGTGGAGGGGGCGGGGGGAGGGGCAGTGATGGACAGGAGGGGAGGAGGTAGAGGGAGAGAGGAGAAGAGGGGGGGATGAGGAGGGAGGGAAAGACAAAAGAGTGAGAGGGAGAGATAGGGGATGTAGGAGAAAGGGGGAGAAAACGATAGATGGGAGAGGGGGGGAGAGGGAGGAAGAGGGAGGAAGAGGGAGGAGAGAGAGAGAGAGAGAGAGAGAGAGAGGGAACGGAGAGGGGGAGAGGGAGAGAGAGAGAGAGAGAGAGAGAGAGAGAGAGAGAGAGAGAGAGAAGGTGTATTGTTGATCAATGAGAGAGAGAGAGAGGGGAGATAGTATATGGTTGGAGAGAGAGATAGCACGGGAGGTATATTGATGGGAGAAAGAGAGAGGGGCAGGAATACAGAGGGAATGAGGGAAAGAGGGGGCAGGAGGCAGAGTGAGAGGGATGAAGAGGGAAGAGAGGAATACAACATTACGCACTCGCATGTCATCCATGCATAGATACAATGCATACATACACTGCGGTGAGGACCCCGCTACAGTTTGCTCTGAGATGTTTGCTCTCCTGTCACCCAGAATAGTCTCTGGAGTGAGAGTTTTGACTACAGAGAGCATAGGTCTCGACGTCGGAGCGTGGCGCACGCCGCGAGCCGTGAGGTGAGAGCCCAGCTGCTCTCAGGCAGCTGGGCTCACCGTTGATCTGCTCCAGGGGGACGACACAGAGTGGCAGCGTCTCTCGCTGCACGCCGCGCCTCCCAGGGACACCCTGGGTCGCCCTGGGGAACCAGGTTGGCGGCAAAGCGCGTCCGCAGGAATAGCACTTCAGCGATGTGAGGCAGCCCCAGGCTTGATGTGGGTGCGGAAACCTTGTAGAATATTCCGGAAAACCGATTGAAAGCTCAGTGGAAATGGGTTCTCAAGGCTAGTCGGGTAGGTGGCATGAAGAGACAAAAAATGATCTTGTCGAGATGTCACGGTTTCCCCAAAGATTCAAGAAGCTTTCCTCCCCTGACTAAAACCAAGCAGAATGGCCTCAAGGTGAACGGGGTCTATTAACTAAGGTGAATAAAGTGCCGGCGACTTCAAAACTCTTTCCCTGGGACAAAGGCGCTAATCTGATTAAACCGACGGAAAATTAATACAACAATTAACGTGACACGTTCAAATCAGTTGGAGGCAATCAGCGTTTGTGTTCAAAGTTAATGACTTTTCCCTTGCAACGCAGTTCACTTATTAGAATCCACTCTACACCGAGTGTTCCAGACCACGGAAGATTAAATATCTTAACAAAGCAGAGGCAACGAAACTCTGTATGCGATAATGTAATAGCTATAATCATTTCTGGGATCGTTTCAGATGCACTGGAATCTGTGATGTGATACGGTTCTAAATACATCATTTAGTGTATATTATAAATATTCTGGCTGATGGGAACGCAAAGATATGGGAGCGGTATATAGTAGCTAGGGTGCGATACTCTCTCCCTGAAAGTTACTGGGTTCGATCCCCAAGGATCTGTAGCCTAACCTGTAGTCCTCCTCTCACCCCTTGCTGCTCCTTAAAGAGATACTTCACCGGTGGGAATATGAAGGTTTTATGAATTAAATAATTCAATGTATTATAAATGTGAAAAAAATATTGAAATCGGTTCATCCTAGCCTGAAAAAAGGCAGAAAGAGTGTTTTCATGGTCTCTCTGGCTCAAAGTAAAAAAACCTCCAGCTACCACAGTGCATTGCGCTCGCTGCCCCGCCCACCTGTTTCCGGTCTCCCGTCCCCCTCAATCCCCCTCAGTACGCGAGCTCCCGCCCCCTCTCATTCCTTATTGGTGGAAAAATTGGCGGCAAATTTGCCACCAAAAGTGTGTTGTAGTCCTCGGCCCTTCTAGCGGGACAAGAGGTTTCTCCCGAAATGACGTCATTTCGGGAGAAAATTAGATGAGAAAGAATGGGCCAAGGGGAGACTGGTTTGGACTGATATTTATTTATATTACAATAGCGATTTTATAATGATAGAACGCCGGTTCTAAATGGGTGAAGTATCCCTTTAACGACACGTATCTGAATTCGCTGTAAGTCACATTGGAGAAAAGTGTCAGATGAATAGTAAAATGAAAAATGAACAGGGGAATTTTTCTTGTGATTGAAGAAAAACTGATTGTGTTGGCTCTGTCTCTCGAGGAAACCTTCCTGTAGACGTCTAACAAATGCTGTTGTTCTTGGCAGGAACATTGCTGTGACACATTAAGTGACAACCAATCAAATTGACAGGATGGAATATTAAAGCCTGATAGTCTATTGCTGAGACACGAAAGGTTTTTTGGACGATGCAAGCAATCCAATTATATTCCAATTTGATTGTTTGATTATTTTTAGATTTCATTCAATCCTGATTATTTTATATTTTTATAGTTTATTTTCTGAATATATTTGATTCATAATAAATTCTAATTTGATTCAATACAGTGTCGATTCGATACCGATTAAATTCTGTTCAGCTAAGATTATTTTCAGATAAGATCCAATTCAGATTAGTTTCGGTTCTTGTAGTTTCTATTCCAATTCGTTACAATGTATTAGGGACTACGGATGCAAATTAGCAGCTCTCCGGCATGTTTACAAAGATGTTTAAACATCAATGTTCATTAATGTGCACTGTCCCTATTAAAAACTAAAGCATTTATTATTATTATTATTATTAATAAAAAAATAATCAGATTTGAGTACTAACAGACGATTTTATTCAGATTAGATTCTGTTCGGATTAGATTCCATTCAGATCAGATTCTATTCAGATAAATATCCTTTCAGATTAGATTCCATTATGATCAGATTCTGGAATGTTGGAGGAGTCTGTGAAGATCTTAGAATCTCTTAGAGCAGTCAGATGGTGTACTCGTGAATCCCCCCCGCCTCCCGTCCCCCTGTGTAAAAACACTCTCGCACTCCAGTAGACATTGTAGATATTTCCACAGTAGCTGTGATCAAAAACGTCTGGTCCACTTTGTAATTGTTGTTTTCAGCACAGTTTGGCCAGACGCACACATTTATCATACCACAAAATGTAATAGTTATATTTCTGGTTTGCCCAGCTCTCTTTTATTCCCCCCAGACACTCTGGTTGAGTGTCTGTTTATATTGGATCAACCCCAACGGAAATGCGAAAAAAAATCCGCAGGGCAAAAGCCCTGAGCGAACATCCGTAGGAGATGACAAAGACACGAGAGGAACTGCCCATGACGGCGACGGCGGCGTAAAAGGCGGCGAAGGCGAGTCTGCGATTCTGAGAACCGAGATCTACGGAACAGCCGCTCAAGACCGGCCTTGCAAGATGGAGATGCTTCACCGTCTCGTAAGCCTAGGAGGTCAAGCTCTGTCTGTGTATCTGATTAAATATACCGTCCGATGTATCTAATCAATACAATCAGCCTGGATGCGAATTGTTAAAGAAAAGGAAAAAAGGAGCAGGAGTGATAACAAAAAGGCCCCGGTGTTTCTGTACTGATAAACGCTCCACAACAACATGACCTAATATATTAGCAAATAACCAGCTCTAGTGAACCAGGCAAAACTGACAACAAAAATCGGCCAAATATGAAGCCTAACATACAATGCGACCGGCAGCTTTTTTTCCCCCATCGTTCTGTAACCCAGATTATTGAGACGAGGAGATCTTTTATCATATGCCCCTATTGTTGCTGACAGCAGACAATTACATTAAGTGTCTGAATCTCCTGCCCTCTCTCTCTCTTCCTTTATCAAGGCCGTCTGTGTACTTCTGGCCGAGGCACACTATTGGCTGAAGGCGCGATTCAGCTGCTGGGAGTGAGAAATTACACAGATCTGTCCCTCCGTTCTCTGTCTGAGGCCTCTGCCAACGATGCCACAATGGACCAAACACTGGCCAATAAACACAAGTGTTTTGATGCAAATAATACACTTTATCCAATAATCAGCTGTGTGAGCTGATAGGAAGCATAAAGAACGAGGAAGGTGCTTTTGGCGTTGCAGGCTGAGAGTACGTCCACAGCAGAGTTTGACTGCGGGCAGCCCGGTGGAAGAGAGATCCAACAGACTGTTGATGTGTTGGTCTTGCTCACATGCACTCATAAAAGATGCCCACACACACACACACACACACACACACACACACACACACACACACACACACACACACACACACACACACACACACACACACACCTGGCGTGTGCAATTAGGAGTGGTGATTTGTACATTTTAAGTTTATTTATTTAATAAAATAAATATTTAACACTATAAAATAGATGAGTGCGATTTTCGTGGACATTTTTATAGTAAAGCTTTTCTAATCACTTGAGTATGTCCTCATATTTTCTTTCCATGCGTTTCCCCAGGGGGAATGAATACCTTTCCCGGGCAGCGATAATGCCCAGCTCTCCAGAGCTACAGCGTTAAAAAAAATATTGGTCGTTCAATTTTTCATCCGCCAAATGTATTAGTATTCAGCGGCCCCTCCCACTGTGTCACCTCTCAGCCAATCCCAGCCCTCCAGAACCTGCCACCTGCACCACCTGTGCTCCGTGTGGACTGACACACGTCTCCAAGCCCCGCCTCCTCGCCTTTGAACTAGCATATGCCTTCTTTGTGTCAACCAGACACAAACACTGCAGCACCCCCCCCCCACCCCCCCCCCTCCACCATCCAGTGTCTCCATGGGAACAAAAAGAGCCGGTCTGCACTTGAAAGAGATGACTTTGAGGGTTGGTGGGGGGAAAGACGCAGTACCGTATATGTGCGTATGTTCATGTGGTTGAGAAGGAACTACTGCTAGACCGAGAACAAAATAAATACAAAGTTTAAAACCATCACAAGACACAAGGGAGAGGGGAAGTGGACTCTGCGGCGAGACTAGGGATGGTTGCCTGGGCCTCCGATAGGCGCCACGACGCGACTGATGTACTTATTTAATATCACCGGGGCTCAACCCGGAGAGATATGGAGGCTGCTCAACGACGCCATGAATCCTGATTCCAGCGTTGCCGCGACAACGACCACAACGCGACAACAAAGGAGAGAACAGAAGCGCAGGTCACGCACACAAGCACGCACAAGCACACACTCAAGCACACACGCACAAACACACAAGCACGCGCACACGATCGCACACACACACACACACAAACACACATACACACACACACACACACGCACACACACATACACACACACACACACACACACACAGACACACACAATCACACACACACACACCAGGGCCCGGCACAGCGGAGCACATATTCCTCTCCGAGGGGTCGCCGCTAATCTAGTCACGGCGGTGAGGGGTCGATGAGGTGGGTAGTTTGTCAGCTGGGTGCCACACCCCCCCCCCCCCCCCCTTACCGTCCCGCTGTCACCCTCTCTGTTGCCCTGCGCGGCGCCCGCCACCTGTCCCGGAGGGACGATTAAAACCCTTCTGTCTCCGCCGTCGCCGGCGACGACGCCGTGTGGCCCCTCAGCCGTTTTTTGCGACGACATCGACATGGTTGCCGTGACTCCCGGGGCCCCCGCGGTGCACCAGACGGGGGCCTCCAGACGTGGGGGCCCCCGGAGGATTTATCTAAGCTGTCTCTACAACCACTGAGGGGCAGACAGGAGGTGTGGGGGGGGGGCCCGGATCCTTGACATTTGTAACGTGAGGAGGAAATAAACCCACGGCGGCGTGGGGGGGGGGAGAGACCGGAGGAGCCGCCCGCCAGCCCGCCAGCCCCTCGGGCCTCTTGTGAGCGATGAACGAGCGACGGTGCGGTTATGCAGACAGCAATGGAGGCTAAGAGCGTTGGAGTGTTGCTGTAGCAATGATATCTGACCGCGCTGCCTGCAGGCCTGAGTGTGTGTGTGTGGGTGTGTGTGTGTGTCTGTGTGTGTGTGGGTGTGTGTGTGTGTGTGTGTGTGTTGGGCGGGGAGACATGGCAGCAGGCCCCCTATGACCTCTCTGATGCGTGCCTCCCTCTCCAGTATTGGTGGCAAAACAAAAGTTACCCCTCCCTACTGCAAAGACAGAATTGATCCGGCCAGAGGAAGCCGAAGACCTGATTTAACCATGGGGGCTGCTGTGTGAGTCAGAGTCTTGCTGTTTGGTTGGTGCATTGGTGTAAATAAATCATTAGCATGTTAGCTGTAGAGATAGCATGTTGTAGCTTCACAACGTGTGATGAGAGGGGGGTGCAATGTCTCATGGCAGAGAGTAATGATCCTCCTGAGAAGCCACGCTCCAGGGAGTGTGTGTGTCTCCGTTTCTGATTGTGTGTGAAAACGTGTGTGTGGGTGTGGGTGTGTTTGTGTGTGTGTGTGTATGTGCGTGTGTGCATGCTTGTGAATGCCTGTGTGTGCATAGGGGTATGAATGAATCTGTGTGTCTTAGCTTGTGTGTGTTTGTGTGAATGCATGTATGTGCTTGTGTGCGTCTGTGTGTGTGTGTGAGTGCATGTCTGTGCTTGTCTGTGAGAGTGCATGGCTGTGTGTGTGTGTGTGTGAGTGAGTGTGTGTGTAAGCTGTGCTGTGCGCATGTGTGAGAGTGCATGTCTGTGCTTGTGTGCATGTGTGAGTGCATGTCTGTGCTTGTGTGTGTTTGTGTGTGTGCATGTAAACTTGTATGCCCAACGGTGTTTACATCTGCACGTAGTTGCCCGTTGTTGTTTCTCAATTAGCAAGACAAAAGATAGAGGCGCCCGGTCTAGATTACCTGTCTCCACTGCGGTGGTGGGGGGGGGGGGGGGGGCTGCTTATTTATGACCGCCTCACGGCTCTAATGTTCCTGCGATCCAATGCTCGTAACGCCGACACGGCCGGGAGCGGGCGAGCAAAGAGAAGGCGATGGCGGCACAACGCTGGTAGCGGCGGAGACACAACCGGGCCGGTGAAGTCAGCGGAATGATGAAGATCACACAGGGATCTTTATCCTCCAGCCGACAACAGCGATCAGCTCTGTCCGCTGACGGAGGCAATCTGTACACGTCGGCCATTGATTTGGTTTAAGGAGAAGGAGGGAGGGAGGGAGGGAGGGAGGGGGAGAGAGAGAGAGAGAGAGAGAGAGAGAGAGAGAGAGAGAGAGAGAGAGAGAGAGATGGCTAGAGAGAGAGAGAGACAGGTGGAGAGGGAAACAGGAGAAGCTACACAATAAACAAGGATTGAAGTTGACCTTTTATTTGAACGTTTCATAACTTTAATTGTTTTTTCTGCTCCTGATGACACAGGAGAGGGAGGAGAGAGAGGGAGATAGAGAGGTGGGGAGACTGAGGGAGACAGACAGAGAGAGGTAGAGAGGGAGTGTGAGACCGATATAGAGAAATCGAGAGAGAGAGAGAGGGAGATAATAGCTTGATAGAGAGAGAAACGAAAGGGAAGGACAGAGTTATACTGTTAGTGTGAGAGAAAGACAGGGCGAGTGAGAAAGAGACGCAAAGAAAGGAGTGTGACAGACCGATATAAAGAGAGGGAGTGAGAAATGGAAACTTTTTGATTGGATTGTGAAACAAGCGACCAACACGCTAGCTATCTGTGTGCTAGCCCGCTTGCTGAAGGTGGTCTATGAGTATAATGCCGCTTTTCCACCGCACATGTAGCTCGACTCGACACGACTCGACACGACACGACTCGACACGGTAGCAGCACGGGTGCTTTTCCACCGCAAATAGTACCTCCTGGACGTGGGCGGGGTCGGCTGCGCGAAAGGGCCGTGACGTATTTGTGTACGCGACGCAAACAACACATACGCAACCCACACATGGACAGAACCCACATAACAACAATGGAGGACATCGATCGCATTACTATTATTAGCTGGCATGTTGAAGAAGTTGGAGAAGTGGAACATGTTGGCTGCGGCGCTGCTATGGATGTTACCAGCATGGTTGCCATGTCGCTCTCGTGACTTCGTCACACTCTCTGGCCAATCAGTCGCCGGCCGTCTGCCGACGTCACCTTTTAGCATCGGCTCAGCTCGCTTGGAACCTAGAGCGAGTAGGTACTAGAAAAAGCAGCCACTTCAGGTACCAGATACCATGGTACCGCGGTGGAAACGCAAAAAATGCGAGCTGAGTCGAGTCGTGTCGAGTCGTGTCGAGCTGGTACCATGCAGTGGAAAAGCGGCATAAGAGTACGAGGATAATGTATGTATTCTTTATACGTCAACACAGCCAGTATGGACAGAGAAAACATCTGCCGCGGGGTAACTAACGTTGATGAGTTTTGAATGTCAAACGACTAATAAAGGAAAACGTACTTGTTTGAACAGGTGGGCGGTATGGCTGTGAGAACGAGCTCAACAAGGTGAAAGACTCCATTCTGCTCTCATGGCTTCTCCAAGCACAGCCACTAATACCCCTTTCCTCCTGCGTTATGGTTCACATTTACACGGGCAGGGAAAGCTGTTGGAGGCTTTAGGGCTTTGCCCAAGGGCACCTTGAACATTCAATTTAGGATTAGGAGAGGGAAAGAGGGGAGAGAGGGATGGGGGCCGGGGCTGGGTCACTCTAACCCCGCTGTCTTGTACGGAGATGGTCAGTCTGCTCCACTGAGCTGGGGCGGAGACAGCCTGTTGGGTACTTCACTCCCAGCGGTGGGTCCAGAGGAGCCGCACTAGGGCCTGTCTCTCTTACAGCGCTGCCCCAGTGGGTGGAACACCGTGCGCTGGTTAACACCCCCCTGCAGGCTTTCTGGCCGCTGCCCGGGGGAGCTCACACCGTCGCGGATGGGAGCGTTGAAGACCAAGACTCCACCTCTCTGGTCAGGCGAGTGCACCAACGCTCCTGTTCAGATAATAAGGATGAATGCCTGGCAAACTTTTGTCCCATTTCCTTTTTAACGTGACTACTAACACAGGCCGTCCCATGATCCTTTGCGTCACCCGCTGGCGTCCCCGATACAAAGCCAACAAGGCATATCGCCTGGTGGTACGAAACGTGTGGCATTGTGTCCGATTGGGTGCGCTCTATTACGGGACCAGAGTGTCCCCCACCTCATTAGCACCATGCTGCCTCCGCTCTGCAGCACTGTGTAGCGACAGGGAGGTCGGAAATAGGGGTTGAGCTGAGCCACTCTGTCAAAGTTACTGCTAACACAGTAGCCACTGCACAGAACATGGAGCTAATTTGTTTCAACCGCAAAAGGCCAAAAAAAGGAGATCTGTCATTCTCTCTTCATGGTTTGTTGCCAAGGGATTTGTTAAAAGTGAAAAATAAATAAATAATTGTTTCTTACTTCCTGTGTCATTTTATTTCTTGTTTTTTAATTTATTTTGCCTTATTCTTGGTCATATATATATATGACCAAGACAACTGTCCCTGTTCAAGCTGTTTGAATCCAATCTCTCACATCAAAGAGGATCGTCACATCTGAGGGTCTTAAACAGCGATGACAGAACAGACAAGAAGGAAACAATGTTTTACCATAAAATAAAATAAATGAAAAACAACCCTGCGCTGTTCCCCACGCAAGATTGATTGAAGACGTTTGACAAAAGCACACGAGAAAAAAGAATCTGGTTCTTGTTACTTTTCCAGTACGCACTCAATACCCTCTCCATGTAGATGAGCGAGCGAGCACAGCCCAATGCGTGTGCGAGCAGACGATGATTAGTGACACACACACGCGCCCACACGCTCACACACACACACACACACACACACACACACACACACACACACACACACACACACACACACACACACACACACACACACACACACACACACACACACACACACACACACACACACACACACACACACACGCACGCTCACACAGGCCTCTTAAACAATCATGGAGCATTAGCCCCTTCATAAAGATCAATCACGCAAATTAAACACTGCACTTAGCTAATTAAATACAGTTTGATACTGTAAAAGTACACGCCGCCGCATTCACACGTTCCCAAACACTCTTTAATAGCAGGAGCGTCCGAGTATAATGGGCCGTTATTGGGCAGATATTGGGCAGACATGCTGGTTAAACATCACTCAGGCTAATGCCTGTTTCTGTGGCGATTTGGTATGGGTGTCACGAGAGTGGCTGATGGCGCTGAAGCAATCCCTTGCTCCCGTTGTCTGAGAACCGCCGTGTGCGATTGATTCGTCGAGTGTCCAAAATGTTCAATAAAATGTTGATGTTTCCGGAATAATCCAACACCATGGTGATACAGGTTGGACTAGAGGTATGTAGTTTGCCTGTACTTTTTTCTACTGAGACTACCATCATTTGAAGGACTTTCTAAACTAGGTTGTGGTTCCCCCCCCCCCCCCTCCCGCGACACACGCAAACACACACTAACAGATACAAACACAGTTAGACACACAGATACAGGGCAACGTAGAATAGAATAATGATAATAACTAGGAGTGCTAGCAGTAACGAATGGTATTCTCAGCCCACACGTGGCCCCGAACCACAACGCCCGCCCTTTTCCCCGTAGTTCACGGAGTCACGGCACTCGGGGGCGATGACAAAGGTGTCTCAAAGCTATTCGGAGTCACTAGTCAAGAGCAAATGCCGTAAATAGGCGAGTTTGAGCATTAGCGCTTATGTATTCAAATTGACAGTGTGACTCAATTTTAAGAGCTAATAACACAAATATTTGCACACTTCTTAAAGGGGATGGCCTCTGTATGCATACATAGTTTAGGGGCCTTGGCTCATTCTCAAGGGGAATTGTGAATGACATTTTACATTTTGACCACCGTACAAGTTGGACATTTTTATTCAATCAAAACCTTTCCATAAGATCAGGTATTTACATAGGGCATGTGTACCAAATTCTGTGTAATTCTTTCAGTGCTAAAAATATCTTCCTCCACTACTTTCTATTCCCAGAAAAAAATATCTAGATTGACATGACAGGTCAAAGAAGCAGAAATGTTCAGCGTGGGAAATATGACCCGTATACCGAGCTCAACGCAATTTCGGCCATCACACTCGGCGAGGCTGAGTGTTTTACTAGGACCCAAAAAATAACAGCCCCTGTGTGTTAAGTGGTACCAAACCTTTAGAGAAGATGCGCTTACCAGGAATACAAATGCGACCCTAAAGGCGTTACCAATCATAAATAATAGTATGAATCCCTGGAAATACAATAACTAAAAATATATATATGTGTATATAATATAAATAAAACAATACTCTTTGAATACCTAATATGTCACTGCTTTGGATGAAAGCATCTGTGGAATTACTGAACAGTGATCATTGGTATCCAGGAATCAAACTAGCAACTCCAATCTCTACAGTGGCGTAACTATCGGTAAGCAGGGCATGCGGGCGCGTACGGGCCCGGGCCAATCAGGGGCCCGGGCCAATCAGGGGCCCGGGCCAATCAGGGGCCCGGGCCAATCAGGGGCCCGGGCCAATCAGGGGCCCGGGCCAATCAGGGGCCCGGGCCAATCAGGGGCCCGCCCGTCGGTCTTCGAAATGTTCCACTTACGATACTCTCAATTGAGAATGCCCGTGCGCGTCACCTGGACGTGAAGGACTTAATTGACAACTTCGCTCAGAGGAAAGCCCGGAAAATGCAGCTATGATGTAAGTAAGCACATTTTTATCTATTTAAATGATCGGGTATTGCCTTTTAGTTTGTATTGTGTCTTTGGTCCTTTGGTGTGCAGTTCTTCCGTACCCCCCCCCCCCCCCCCCCCCCCCCACCCCACCCCCCCCCCCCGTCAACAAGGACATCCTGCATACGGGCCCGTCGTTGCCTTGTTACGCCACTGAATCTCTATGTTTCCATTTTGAAAGTTTCATCATAAGTACTACAGTATTACAGAGAGGGTTGCTGTGAAGGTCTTGCCAAGAATGTTGACATCACTCATAACACAGGAACAACAACATTACACAACACAAGACACCGCAGGCAGTGGAGAAACCAAGCACTTTATATTTATTTGGAGACAAAAAGCTATGGTATTCTGTATTTAGAAGTAGCTGTTGCTTTATTTGTAGCTCTTCACATAGGCCAACATCCGTTGTCAAAGTTGAACAATCCTGCCTTATAAAAGTTGAATAAAAGTATAAGCAACTAACCCGGGCTAATTGCGTCAAGTAGGGAAACAGACATTTGAAGTGAAGTGATCTGAGGGTTTGCTATTAGCATGTCACTTATTGCCCAGAAATGTTTTCCCTCTGAAGAGGCAAGGAAATTTTCTTCGCAAATCAAAGCATTTTAAAGACCTCAAACGGGTCCTCAAATTGGTCCCTTCAGAACTGTCAGGCCCACTGGGTATTGCTGAACAACCGCTGAAGAGTTTGTAAAAGTCGTAAAAAACCTTAAAGAAATTAAATTTGAATCTTCACCAGATAAATTTCAGTTGGTGGTTGGAACTGTTATTATGGTTTCTTGTAATTTTTGTAGCTCTTTCACTTCAAACAACAATGTGTGTGCCCCTGTTTGTTTCATGCTAATAAGCCTTTTTTTTATTTCTTAAGCTATGAGTGCCAATAATGTTTTGGCATATGCATTTCTCACAAAACAACAATCTCGAAAACAACTGGATGTATCCCAGCGTCATGCGAGAACGTTATGTTCCTTCATGCACTCCAAACTCTGCTAGCGGCACTGAGGCTAACGGTGTAGCCGTATTAAACGTGTCCACACTACCTCGACTACCGCTCCGCTTTGCTGATCAATATTAATGCTGACCTTATCATTCACTCAGGTGCTTTTTAAAAGTACACCGAGCAGCTCCGCTCACCAGCCTGTTTGCTGAGAGTATAAGACAGTTAGCGCCTTGAGTAAAAAGCAAACAAAGGGAAATGAAAAAATAAAACATTATTTTTTCTTTTCTCACCCTCAACGAATTGAGTCGCCATGAATAGCAACACGGCTGTCAGGGCCTGTGTGTGTATGTGTGTGTTTCCGTTGGTGTGGTGGCTAGGCTAATATGGCTGGATACTTTGTATTTGTGTGTGTGTGTGTGTGATGGTTTGGGTTTGTCTGTGTGTGTGTATGTGTGTGTGTGTGTGATGGTTTATGTGTGTGTGTGTGTGTGATGGTTTATGTGTGTGTGTGTGTGTGTGTGTGTGTGTGTGTGTGTGTGTGTGTGTGTGTGTGTGTGTGTGTGTGTGTGTGTGTATGTGTGCGATTGTGTGATACTTTGAGTGTGTTTTCTGCGATGTTCTTCGCCTGCGCATGAGTGCGGAGAATCCCAGCAGGCCTCTGGAACCTAATGATCCGAACTCCAAAGGCGAGGAGGCGGGGAACATACACAAACTACACAGACGTACACAAACCGCCTACCGAGCGACTCCCCGCGCCGCCGCACACTCCACCAGTCAACACACCCAACTTCGCATACTTTCACCCTCACACCCCGCACCTTTTTGCGTGATAGGCTAGCCTCCCTCCCCTTTCTCCGCGACTCTCTGCTGGAGGTAATTCCGCTAGCTGCTTTTGCCTCGGCATCCACAAAGTAACAAAAGACAATATTTGATTTGAGTTTGGAGGGGGGCGGAGGGGAAGGCGGTCAGGCTGCTCGCGGCGACCGAGTGTTTGCGGTAGCTGTGGCGCGGACCCGGCCCGGTAATTTGCAGCGAGCGGTACAAACAGAGATAGGACGGTGTTTACACGGAGAGAGTGGTGGCACCGGGGTCAGCCGGCACTCTGCATGATGGGAATGACAACGAGGTCCCGGAGCGATCGCAGCCTTCCTGCCACGCGTGCTCCGGTCAACACAGGCAGCGGCGGCACAACGCAGAATGTGGACAAAATGTTAAACTGGGAACGTCGTGTCAAGAGATGCTGTGGATAAGAATATCATTTTTGCTACTTGTGTTTTTTTTCCCTTGGAGAGTGCCTGAGAAAATGGCCTCAGCCCTGCTGTTGGCAAGGATTTACAATGCACTCGACTTTGCCCGATTGCGTTGGATATTGTAGTTTAAATTCCTGAGCTAAGTAGGTTTTTTTATCTTTTAGTCTTTTAGCTTTTGAGTCTTAATTTTTATAGAACGTATTTTTTGCTCTTTTTTATGCTCTTCATGTTCATAATTATAATTCTGAATGTGAAAGTAAGAACTCAGTTACATGCCATGAAGGAGCAGGTGTTGGAATTTTTTCCTCAAGGCTTTTGTGGGGTCAAACCTAGTAAATTGACCCCCAATACAGGCTTTTTAGAGTCAAAATCAAATCCGAAAGTTGAATTACCAAACACAAATTCAAGGACATTTTAAGTCCAGGGATAGTTTCACTCCCCTGAGAGCCTCATTAATTTCTGACCCAGCTAAGGACCAATTTCCTTCTCTAAATTTTTGTACAAAATATGGTTTTTATTTCGGGCCCTTCAGCCAGTATTCAGTTACTGTTTATAAACATAAAATGTTTTGTATTGCAATCCAATCTAACACAATCAAAGTAAATTGAATCTAATTGAATAATACCTCATCTGATACAACCCTATCTAATATAATACAATCTAAGATAATTGTATGCAATTAATATATCATAACCTAACCCTAGCCCCCCCAACCCATTCTAATGCAAACGAATCTAATGCAATCTAATGTCACCTATTACAATCTAATCTTATCAATAGGGAGGTAGAGGTTGGAGACAGAGGATCTGGCCGTGGGCCTCTCAGCTATAGACGTACCAGGGTCCAAGTGACAGTGGGAAGGATTCTGGAATGGTTTTCAGCAGATAGGAAGGAAACTTGCCATGCTTGTAACAGATATGGAGGAACAGGGCTACGGAGAGATGGATGATTGACGGCCCGGTCCCTGGCATTAACCTACCGGTCCGGGGCTCCACGGAGAAGTAGGGCTGGCCATGGATGATGCTGTAGATGACCCGAGCGCTGTTCCCGTACGTGGGGTCGTCGGCGTCCGTCGCCGCCACCTGCACCACCATGGTCCCTGCGCACGGAGGAATGAGAGGAAACAGAAAAAAAACACCTTTCAGCAGTTTCCACGACAACGAGCGCCCATTCAATCTGGGCTGATTATGGAAATGGTAACTATATCAGTGTCAATGTATGACCAACTGCGGGAGAACTGAGGAAGAAAGGGAAACAATTATATGGTGAATGAAAGGGGAAGGAAAATGGTGGCTTGGAAGTGGCCTAATGCAAAACCAGTGTTACTTTCCTTTTTAATCCAAGTACTCATTTTCTTTTCCGGTCTTTGTTTGTCAGTCTTAGTGTTGGCTTCCTCTGTGTTTTGTATTTGTTTGAAATTTCATGAAACCATTCACGGGTTTGGAAGTGGTATTTCTCCCCAGAGTGGACTGAAATCCTTCGAAGCGCCAAATCTGGTGTTGTCGTGCAGCTTTTCTGGCACGCTAAAGATCCCGACACCCCTCAGCAAACACAGAGTTGTCGCCATCATTTGGGAGGGACGGTGTGGCGAGATTAAAACGGTACTCTGTGCCCTTCCTGGAATCCTTTTTATTTTCGTAGTCTTTTTCGGTTTCCCCCTGAAACTCCAATCTGGTGTTGGTAATTCAGCAGCGGAATAAGTCTTGGCTCGTAGCTCGGCACGCTAAAGAGAGAACCGGCACAAAGGCATTATATTCTGTTCAGTTCATCAACGCCCCTCTGCTATCTCTATCCCCTCTGAATTCATTTTGGTTTTTACAGATATCTGGAGAGAAGCTCTCGCCAATCGAGGCGTTTCCAGTTCAACCACATAATCCCAGGGAAGCTTTATTTTCTGTATTGCACTCTTTGTTGGCGGTATATGGTTTGCTTTCGGTACCCCGGCTAAGGACAATGTCCTTCAATTTCAACAAACATTCAGGGCTTTCCGGACTACCAACACGTCTCTGGGAGTGTTGGCAAGCAAGAGAAAACAAGCCAGAACTTTTGTTTTAACAACATCTATACCCCGTTATGTTCGGTCCACAGAGTCGCACATACACGCTTCACAAAAAGTAACTCCACCTTCAAGCAGCTAACTCTGAAGCCAACATTTGTGTCTTTTGTGTATGTTGATGATGTAAACATACTCTTCCGTTGGCACAACTATCCCCTTGTTTACCTGACATTAAGCTACGACGAACTGTCGTAGCTAAATGAAGAACTGTTGAGGACTTGCTGTTCATCTTCTATAGCGACAGAGATCTAGGCTGGTGGAATCTGTTCAGCTCGCTGTACCCACTATTGTTTGGAAGTGAACCGATGGTTTTAAAACCACAACCCTTGTTTAGAGTTGCTTATTTCTGACATAAATCATTGATTTATGAGCTAGTACTACTACTACTACTCTTGGCTTTTCATCGCTACGGCGACGCAGCTTCACGTTATCTCAAATCTATTCTGTTGTGCTGTACCACTTATGTTGGGAGAACACATTATAAACACAGTTTTCCCACCGCAGCCATATGCTTGCGTGCTTTCCCTGACCTACACTGTTGAGGGAAGAGCAGTAGAGTACCGGCTCTGGGCTTGTGATTCCTACAGCGATAGACATCTGGAGCCATTCCGCAGCGTGTATACGCTGAGTGTTTCAAGAATCGATCACACTGCTTTGATTACTCCTTGCATGCCTCACCGTTGAGTGAATGCACGGAAATGTGCGCAGCCATTATAACCCTCTTACGAAGCTTACGCCGATATATATCAAAACAACTCCAGCATGGGTTCAGCTATTATCGTATGGTATTGAACGGAGGCATCAGGTGAGTTACAGATTATAAGCGACCGGATTTCGTTGATGTGTGTGAGTCTCTGGTGTTGGTTTTGGACGGAGGATCAGTGTATGTGCTGGGTCCTGTGATCAACCTAGCTGCTGTGGCTGCCAGGTCTGGCTAATCTCCCTGACTCACAACAATACCTGGTGGGTCATTACTGCTCGCTCTCCATCTCACTGGGCCTTTCATCCGCGCTGTGGCATACCGCGCCGCACCTGAACAGCCCTTCACTCTTTCTCTATCTTTCTTTCTTTCTTTTGCCGTTGCACTCTCCAGCTATATTACCGTAGCTCTCTTGTTCTCACTCCCTCCCTCTTGCCGTCTCAAACTCCAAACACAATTTTCTCTCTCTCTCTCTCTCTCCCTCTTTCTCTCCCTATGCGCGTTCTTTCTCCCCCTTTTCTCCCCTCTTTCTCTCTCACTTCATTGCTCATTTTCTACACTCTCTCTCTCTCTCTCTCTCTCTCTCTCTCTCTCTCTCTCTCTCTCTCTCTCTCTCTCTCTCTCTCTCTCTCTCTCTCTCTCTCTCTCTCTCTCTCTCTCTCTCTCTCTCTCTCTCTCTCTTATACTTGGTAGGTTGGTAAACCCATGAGCACCTACAGTGGAATCAGACATCGGAGAGAGAGGAAATCTCCAGGGCTCCTGTCTATCATAGGCATGTTACAGCTCCATGTCTTTAAGGAGCAGTAGGGGTTAGGGCATCTTGCTCAAGAATGGTAGACAGCTAGACATTCAGGTTTTTTTAACCCGGCACCTTTCAGCTTGGACTCCGTTATAACCACCAGGCTTTCCCCGCCAAAGATTCACTGGTAATGGCTGCTGGGGTTCACAACGATGCCTCATAAACACCCCCCCTCCCCACCCTCTCCAGATAATAACACCTTGTTTACAGCGCTGCAACACACAGCAGAGCGACATTGCTGCTGATTTGACTGAACTCGACCACTGCATCCCAAGACACAGCAACTGCAGCGACAGGGAAAGGCCATCTGGGATGTTCAAATGGGCTTTTGCTTCCAGTATGGCGTCCATAGACATATCCATAAGCAGCCATGCAATATTGATGTTCTCAGGGAACATCTAAAAACAACGGAAGTTGTTTTGGCGATTGATTAATGGACGGCATAAATATCCGCAGAAGTTGAGTTCCTGATTTTAAAAAGTCTATTTTTTTGTTTGGCATTCTTTAAATCACGTTGTGGAATGTTTTTTGCTTATATCTCCCTCAAAGGTCTCTCTGCGGTTCTGACAGGTTTTATGACTATTTTAAACTGATTGTATTCCTCCTCGTCCTTGTTTTGTTTTCCGTTTTTAAGCACGTTGTTTTGCCACTTTTATGGAAAAAGATGCCATACACAGAGCAAAAGATTGATCGCTGAGCGCCTTCGGAGCGTTGCCATAAAGCCCGCTTCCAGGGTCGTCGCAGTCGTCGCCGGCGACAACCGCTGAAGTATCCATCGCCAACGTTTCCCTACCAGGAAGCGACGGTACGTCAGCCGCAGCGCATGCCACCGACGCCAAAGCCGCCGCCAGGCCCCGACAGCGAAACACTCTCGGCGAGACGTTGATGAAGTGACCTTGAGATATAAAAGCATTGTTTCTCCCCCCGCGATGTGCCTTCTGGAGCCGAACGCCGGTGCTGATGAACGGTCGCTTTATGCTGGGATATTTCACTTTAATAGCCGGCAGCTATATCTGTGAGCCCAGAGCCTGTACTGTAGCGGTTATAAAGGAAATGGCCCCGGTGATATTTTACTTTGAGGCAAACAGCGTAATAAAAACCTACTGCTGGCGTTTCGACGCGCGGGACGTGTTGAACGACCAGGTTTTACTGGGATAAGTGATGTCGGCAATCGCATATTAGAAGCTCTCTGTCCTGCTCGTAAAACGACAGAAGAGAGGAGAAAGACAAATGGAGGGAATTTATAGGGCGCTTTTCTAAACACAACTCACAGGCGGAAAAAACAACTTTCAGTTGTGTCTCTCTCCCTCACTCTTCCTCTCTCTCTCTCTCTCTCGCTCTTGTGTCTCGTTATATTACGTAACATTACGTTAATTTAGCAGACGCTTTTGTCGAAAGAAACTTGCAATAGGTGTATTCAGCGATGAAGATATAAGCCCAAAAGGTGCAACAATCAGCACAGTACATAAAAATTTATTGGCTTATTGTCTCCCAGAAGCAAAAAGTCTCATCCATTCATACACATTGACACGTTCAGAAATGTTCTCCTGTTCCCTCACAATTGACAAGTTCAGAAACGTTCACCAGTTCACACACATTCAACCATACCCCCTCACCAATAACCACATGCATTTTAAAACCAATTCACACACAGATTTGCAGCTTCACACCCATTGACACATTCCTTGTAACCAACAACAACATTCTTACACACATTCACCCATTCAATATCTTTTCACATTTGTTACATTTACACATTCACCAAACACTAATCTATTAAGCGCAAACTCTCTCTCTCTCACACACACACACACACACACACACACACACACACACACACACACACACACACACACACACACACACACACACACACACACATTCACAAGGTCAAGAAACATACATCAATTCACAAACAAAACTCAAACACACACACACACACACACACACACACGTACATTCACATATTCACCCATTCACACATCTAACGTGTCCCAAGCCATGCAAGTCCAGAGGTGGTCTGTGTCTGGGAGACCTCTGGGAGACAGCGCCACATAACATAATACCCAGGTGGAGCCAGGGTGTCCACCCTCCCAGCCATCCCCAGGGGAGAAGGCCCTCCTGGGGCCGAGGGAGCCTAGAGCAGGCCCGCTCCGGTAGATCACCAGATGTTAGTCATGACAGCTGGTATTACAGGCTCCCCATAACACCAAGGTCACCTGCATGACGGGGCGATGAAGGAGAGTTCGCCCGCCATTCTAAATCTCTATTATGGGATGGTATTTAAAATCACTTTACACAAGCTTCAGCTGATTGGCCGGTAGGTTATCGTTCAGCTTTGACTTGATGGGGCTTTCGACAACGATTTATTTAGTTTTTTAAGGTGATCCCTTCTCTGCTCTTTTCTCTCCTCTCCTCCTCTCTCGCTTTTCTCTCTTCTTCTCTCCTCCCCTCCCCGCTCCTCTCCCCTCCTTTTCTCTCCTCCTCTTCTCTCCCCTCCTCCCCTAACCTGTCCTCTCCTCTTCCTCTCCTCTATGCCTTCCCTCCTCTCTCCCCTTCTCTGTACTCTCGAGACAATTCTCCGCTTGGCCTTAGCCTAATAGTCTCCACATGGCAGAGGATGTCTGTTATTATTAACGCCTGCTGATAAAAAACATTGAGAGGGGGGTGTGTAAGTCATGTGAGCTCCCCTGATGAATGGAACGACGTGATTGGTTCTGCTCGACGAGCCTGTCATCTGCTACTCACTTCGCCCTGTCAGCCCAACTTCCATTTTTGTCCGTCTTCATTTCCTTGATGGATCAAAATGTCCACCTTTTTTAGTATCTATTACCGGGGGATGGGGACAAAACGGCGTTTCCCCATCAATTCCGCGGCTTGGCTGAGCAACTGTCACCTGGCAGTAATGGAAACAAATATGGCAGCGGTGGTTTGAGTGGGAGTGGCGCGATGTGAGTTAGGGAGTTAAGAGTTTTAAACCTACAATCAATATTAATTTATTATTTTCAATAATTTACTAGTACAGCAGGGTGTAGGTGTGCACGTGGTTTAGGACGAGGGACTGATCGACGAATCGCCGGCTTTATTGTTTAGAAAATCGAAAAATACAGAAGTTGCTTACCTGTCTCTGCAGTAACATAATATCTACCAGTTCAAATTCCAACATTTAAGATTGATCACTTTCCACATTGAATGACATTTTTAAATTGTGATAATGATAGCAGACGTTATATCCAACATAAACATTGTTATATACAGTGTTTCATACCATTATAGTTAATGATCCTGTCTGTCCAAGCGTTAAACGTAAGCGCCCCTCCGCGAAAAGGCAGATTATAATGAGGATTAATTTGCTAAGGATGGCGTTTATGTCGTGATATTGTAATATAAAGAAAGCGAAAACAATTGAAATCAGCCTTTTAAGCACGCTACGTTGCGGCGCTTTGATGACTGCCCACCGTGATTAAGGTGATTATATTTGTTCACAGCCACACCTGCTTCCCTCCTTCGCGGTTAGGCACGGATATTGCTTTCAGTCTAATTTAGACATGTTTGTTTCGTAAAATACCGCTTTTCCCTACAATACGCCAAGTTTCACACAGTTTAACACCTTCTTCTCCCTCTTCATTTACTTTTTATCATTCGTTTATTTTTCGGTCGTTTTTCATCATCGTGGATAACATTAATTGATAATCTGGGATCAACTGTCTTGTTAGCCTTCTCCGCTTGTCCTTTGAATAACCCTTCCCGGTATATCATTCCTGGAACATACCATTCGCTCCATCGTCTTTTTGAGGTGGTGGTGTTGGTGGTTGGGGGGGGGGGGGACGACAGTGGTGGGGGGGGTCATGAATTAGACAGGAACAATGACAGCTGGATGAAGAAGTGGGGGGGCCCGTAAATCCAACCGGTGGTGGCCTTGGGTTTGACATTACATTCCCTGAGCTTGTAATGAGGAGCCCGGTCAGCCTTTACCGGGCCCTTGGCTCTGGACGAGCGAGGACTGCTCTCAGCCAAGTCTCTCTCTCGCTCTCTCTCTCGCTCTCTCTCTCGCTCTCTCGCTCTCTCTCTCTCTCTCTCTCTCTCTCTCTCTCTCTCTCTCTCTCTCTCTCTCTCTCGCTCTTCCACCCTCTCTCTCTCTCGCTCTCTTTCTCTCGCTCTCTTTCTCTCGCTCTTCCACCCTCTCTCTCTCTTGCTTTTCCTCTCTCTCTCTCTCTCTCTCTCTCTCTCTCTCTCTCTCTCTCTCTCTCTCTCTCTCTCTCTCTTGTCCAGCGTCAGACGTCACCCCCGCGACCTCCCGGCTCCCTCTCCTATCTTTTATTTGCCCCCCAACGTCTGCCCACTTCTCTCCCGCTACGTGTGAATGGCCGAGCACCACCTCTAATTACTTTAATTAATTAAATTCACGATTTCCTCTAAATTGAAGCCATTTATCAGAGATGGGGAGTAATGATTTAAAGACGTCTATAAAGGAGTCGTAGAGGACGAGGAGGGGAGAGAAAGAGAGAGAGAGAGACAACGTGGCCCTCCCTCCCTCCCCCCTCCCTCCCTCCCTCCTCCCTCCCTCCCTCCCTCCTCCGCCTTCCACCACCATGGGTCATATAATTGGGTGGAGCGGGTATTTACGGGGAGAGATTGGACGGCTCCCACGTTGTGGTGGATGAAGACCTTCCACCCAGGGTGCTGGGTCTGTAAATAAAGCTGACCGAGGTCACCCTGTTTCTGGGCTCGTACCGCGCAACGCTCGCCCCGCTGGCTGGGGGGGGGGGGGGGGGGGACAGAATAGGACTTATCTCCGCTTTAACACACAACACCGCGGGGCCCCTATGCCGCTAATCCTCTGGTTCCTTAAGCCACTAGCCTGAGCCCCGTGAACACCTCCCACCTCCTCCAGCACCAGCGCCACTGTGGCTTCATTATCCACACGTCCGCCTCCCTTCCCCAGCCCCCACCCCCACCGGCTGCCCCCCCCCCCACCGTATCCAGCTCTATTATGCCCGGGCCCCCCCACCATCATCACCTCCTCCTCCGCCTCCAATTGCAAAACCAACTCCATCCACCTCGACATCCTTCAGGCCCATGTCAAAGACCTCCATTCCCACCACCCTCTTCGCATACATCCTCTCCTCCGCCATCGCCACCACCTCCTACTCCATCCCATCCACCTCTTCCACCCACATCCCCTCCATCCCCCTTCACCACAACCACCGCCATCCCTACCCCCTTCCCCCACCACCTCCATCTCCACATCCACCACCACCTCCAGACCTAATACCATCGCTGCCATCCACCACCTCCGTCTCCACATCTGTCCCCTTCTTCAGCCCCCACCACCTCCTCCACCGCGTCCCATTCCTTCACCTCCACCACCACCTCCATCCCCTCCACCACCACCACCACCACCTCCGTCCGTCGCACCCTCCACCACCACCTCCATCTCCCCATCCGTCTCCTTCTTCAGCCTCCACCAGCGGCTCATCCCGAGCCCCATACATCCTGCGGGCTCATGCGTGTCATAACCCCCCCCCCCCTGGAGACCCCGGTGCCAGAGTGGGCTCAGTCCAGACCGCGCCCTCGCCCCCCGGGAGCGAGCCCCCGCCTCCACCAATCCGTCCGGCGTGCTTCAAGGGGAGATATGGATGTTGCTTGTTGAGGCGGAAGTGGCGACGGAATGAACATGAAGCAGAGTTTTCTCTCATTAGCGTCTTCATCAGAGAGGCTTCTGCGTTTCCCCCTCGGGTCCTCCCAGCGTCGGTGCCGACGGTTGAGCGGTTCTGCGTCGGAGATCCAGCAGTGCATCGCTCATCAGACGACACAGATGACGGATGAGCTTTATCACACCAACAGCTCGTTTCCCCTCCTTCTGGTACGAGCGCGCTGCTCTGGTTGAATTATCACTGGGAGTCTATGTCGGGGGCGGGCTGTATCGTCCCGACCAATGATAGAGTATACGTTGATGTCTCAACCCCCGAAGGATCGACAAGTAGCCAATCACATGGTGGATTGCTTCTGTGTTTCGCCTCGTTTGGTTGTCTTTTAAATGGGTCATATGTTACTTTGAGTGGCGGTTCTGTTATCGGCCGACCGGTTCACCATTTAGCCGAATTGGCAGAGCAGTGTGTGAAGGGCTGACCGGTTGCATAGATGGATGCGATGAGGAGGAAGAGGCAGAGTGGCCGAACGATAGATGAAGTTGAAAGAAACAAAGCAGTGTAAGAAGATTAAAAAAAACAAGGGCAGAGCAGGTCAAGGATGGAACGGCACGAGGATAAAAGCAGAGCTAACAGGCTGTGTGAGGCTAACAGGTGATGTGAGGAGAGAGAGAGAGAGAGAGAGAGAGAGAGAGAGAGAGAGAGAGAGAGAGAGAGAGAGAGAGAGAGAGAGAGAGAGAGGAGAGAGAGAGAGAGAGAGAGAGAGAGAGAGAGAGAGAGAGAGAGAGAGAGAGAGAGAGCGGGAAGGGAGAGAGGAGTGAGATGAGCGAGACGATCCCCCCAGCCCAGAGTCGCCCTCCAACCTACCCAGCGGGACATCTCGGGCACACCGGCCATGTAGGGCCCGTCCAGGAACTTGGCTCGTTGTCGTTGATGTCCTGCACCTTGACCACGAACTCGGAGCGCGGCTCCACGGGCTGGTTGGTGACGCGGTCCACGGCCTGCGCCTGCAGCGTGTAGTAGGCCTGCGCCTCGCGGTCCAGCCGCTTGGTGGCGTGGATGTCGCCGTGTTCTCGTCGATGGTGAAGATGGAGGCGGCGCCCTCGCCGACAGCACGTACTTCACCTTGCCGTCGCCCCGTCAACGTCCGAGTGGAGCTGGGTGGGAGAGAGAGAGAGAGAGAAAGAGAAATGGTTTGGGTCTGGATGAGCTAATTGGATGGGCGGCAGTAGCTCAGGAGGTAGAGCGGGTGTGCTGGTAGTGCTGGTTCGATCCCCGGCTTCTCCTAGCTGAGTGTCGAGGTGTCCTTGAGCAAGGCACCTAACCCTGACTGATGTCGTGATGTCGAAGACAGACATCCTGTCCGTCTTCGACAGCTGCTGCTGGAACAGAGACTTCCAACTCTCCAGCAGTAGCGCCCCAAGGCCAGATATGCGCCCAGCGGGAAAAATGATGATGATGATGATAATTAGCATATTAGCATGAGCTAATATGCTAGTCGGGCGCCTCAAAAGAGGTATTCTCCCGTGCGTTTCCTTCACTAACTATTGACTGTGAGCGATGAGAGTTCTTGCTAATTGTCCTCAAATTAGCTCTTCATTCTTTCCGACGGCACCTTTAATGTCTATAAGAACACAAGTAAATAATTGTTTGTAAGACGTGCCCAAACGGCAGAAAACCACATAGTGTTGTTTTTGTACCTTTATTTTTCCTTTGTTAAAGTGTTACACTGCTCTGTAAATGTTGATTGACATGTTTCCATGCCAACAAAGCTCTTTGGAATTAAATTTAACACAGAGAAAGAGAAAGTTGGAGTGCGAGAAGGTTTACTGTTACGCGTACAATTAGTTACAATTGCACACTTCACAAAATACTTTATCTGTATAGGTTTTGCCTATAATTTCAAAGTTTCCAGGCATTAAAGCTCTTTGTATGTGAATGTGAAGTAATGTTATTGGAATGTCATCAAATGGGGAGAGAGAGAGAGAGAGAGAGAGAGAGAGAGAGAGAGAGAGAGAGAGAGAGAGAGAGAGAGAGACGGGGGGGGGGGGGGGGGGGGCAGTAGGGAGAGGGATAGAGGTTTGGGTGGTGGGCAGTAAAAGTGATATAGTTTTATATTTATCTAATGTCATTTGTCTTTCATCCTTTTTTAATTTTCTATTTCCTGTAGTTTTCATAACTTAACAGAATGTCCCCCAAGATTTTGAAACTTGATATGCAGGTCCATTACTTTCCGAAAGACTACATTTCCCACGAACTACATTCGTTTTACCATCCGACTGAACTGTGAAGCTTCAACACATTAATAGCCTTATGATCTTCAGGAAAACACAACTCCTCCAACGGATCCTTCAAACACAAATAACCGTTATTCCTTTGAAGGGGGCTGAAAATAGCCGTTGTGGTGCTGACAAGCAGCATTAAAACATGCCATAAATAAAGTCCACAACATCACACCTCGGAAAAATAAAGTCAACAACAAATTATTCCATGGGCACTTCCTGTTCCTTTTTCCGTACGCCTCACTTTTACATTACGCCACTTACGTGACAGAATATCATCTTGAATAATCAACGCGAATAATGTGTATCTCAAAATGGCAGTTGACAATGGCTTCTCAACCTCTACTCAAAGCAACACACGCTTTAAATACACGCAGACAAACAAACAAGACTCAACTCTGCACGACGCCTGTCCACCATGTCAAATATGTAAATAAACAACACAATGTTACATACATTTCAATATATAATACGCTATTTGGTCGACGCTTTTGGCTCCAAAGTGTCTCAGGCGTCACGATGCCTGTCCACATCTTTAAATATGTAAACAGGTTATATATAGTCAAAGTCAAAAGTCAAAGTGGTATATTGTCATTTGTGCAGGAAACCCAGGGTCATTCTGGGCATTGAAAATATTTTTGACCTTGCAGGCAAACAATACGTAGGAGGCATAACAGATGAACAAAAGAGTCACAAATAAAATGGCAAAAAAGATTGAGTAGTGAGATAATAAAAGATAAATAAAAAAAATATATACATAAATAGAAAAGGGTATATAAATATGGGGTTTATTATTCCAAGGTGTATATCTATATATATATACACCTTGGAAAAATAAACCCCATTTAATATATATTATATTATATATATATATATATATATATATAAATGCCATATTTGGATTTGTCTGAGGCGTGAAGATGTCAATGATGCGGCACACCGTGTCAAACGTATAATAAACATTTATGATTGCCATTTGATGGAAGCTTTTCTCCAAAGCTTTTCTAACAACAGCCTGAGTGCGTTGGTTCCTCGAACAGAGGAAGCGAGAGGCTATTGATCTGAATCGCGGGGATGATTTTTGGCACGGATTCAGAGTTCAGTAGGGCGGGCACGGATAGTCTAGCCGCGCGTGGGGTGTTTTTTACTGCCAGGTGAAACGGTCTGGGTTCGATCCCGGTGTTCGCTGTGTAACCTGTAGGCATCCTTGACTGGCTGATTGACTGAGCCCTACCTGCTCCATTCACTGGAAGTCCGTCGGGATGAAAGCATCCGCTAATGACTTAAAGGTGGTGACATAGATTGCCTGTCACCTGAAATGAAATTCTACGAACGAGTGACCAAAGTGGGGAGCCCAGACCTATAGTTAATTTCCCAGGGTGCGCCTTTCTCCGAGGGAATGCCCGCTGTTCCGCGGACGTTCGATTCATTAAAATAATGGAGTGTGTTGTTTGTGCTGCGTCATCAACCGCCCGCGACGCACATTGAAGCGGACGAACTGAACGCACCTTAATGATTCTGAATAAGGGCGTGCTGACCCGTCTGCCTACAGTACTTAGCTGACCAGCGCTAAATACCTCACACGCGACTGTCCTCCGCACACCGAGCCCGGGGCCTCTAATTGGGCTTTAAACTCTGCATTCTCACCTTGTAAACAGCGGGAGCGGCGAACAACAGAGAACAGTACACAAAGGCTCGGTAATGAGGGCTATAAGTGGAGCTACGCTGCTGCCAGGCACCTTGACAAGGATTTTTTCCGAGAATATTTCTGACTGTTTGCAATCAAGTCACGCACCCCCGAGTCAATTAGAGCTTCTTTGTGGGTTTTTCATATAATAAAATGAGTTGTTGGTATATTTCATATTGTCATAAAGGAAAAAGGCAGTTCTGGAAAATCGACATGATTTCCGAGGATACACACACGGCGAACACTGGGTAAATGAACATGGTGTTCTTTTTCGTCCTCTCTGTTCTAGTCGTTATACAATCTTAGCAAAGCTAACGCATTTCTTTGGACAACTGGGGCAAATGTACAGAATGAAGATGTAGCAGTGCTCATGTTTGAAAATAAACCAGCCCTTTTTTCACCCCTCCCCCACCCTCTTTAGAATATATTGAACACCTCTGACAATTGCTTTCTCTACACATAATACAACGTGCGCCATTGTATCCCCCCCCCCCCCTCTCTCTATTCTCTCTGTTTGAATGTCTGCTTTGATGGTATTTCGCCAGAGATGTGCGTTCACGTTCCCTGTCAATAGGAGACGGGGAGGGGGGGGAGAGGAGGGGGGAGGCGGGAGGGGGATCGGGGGGCTATTGTGTTGCATGGTATACTGTGGGCAGGTACGGCGCCCGGCACTAAGAAGTACAAGGTCTTTTACTAATGGGTTCCAAGCCTTCGTGTGGAGGATAGGAGGGTTCACCTGCTACGAGGTCAGCTGTGTGGGCGTACGTCTGTCCACAACACTCTCACCCCCCGCCTGGCTCAACATGTGGGCTTCAGGTCTAGCACGGCACACACCCAGGCTTCTCACCTGTCGTCCCTAACGCTAAAAACAAATTCCCCTCTCTCTCTCGACCCTGATGACCTGCTGCGTAATGACATCTGAATTCACAGTTGATAACCAAATGATAAAACGGTGATCATCAAATAGCACCCGGAGGAAAAAAAAGATCAGTTTGAGACGATATTAAATTTCCCATGGTGCACTTTTCTCCCGCCGATCCAAGCACATTAAAGGAATTAAAATAATAAATCTGTGTCGAATGTGTTCCCGCGGCGTCCGCCCTGTCCTGTCCGTGAGGGCGCGAAAGAGGACATCAAGGAAGACAGCACCCTCTCCGAGATGGATTCAGCCCCTCCCCGGGAGAGGCAGTGTGAGGGGGAGTCACTCTGCCGGCCCCAGCTGGGACGCCTCCTTCTGGTAAACACTCAGACACACTCCGCTGAGATGTCCGACACGGCATGGACGACGGGGTCAGAGGTCGGGGACCAGCCGTTACGCATGATCTGCTCCGCCATTGGGCAGGACTCATCTGCGGCTCGCTCGCCCGGCGGCCCGCACCTCTATTCATCTCTCTCTCTCTCTCTCTCTCTCTCTCTCTCTCTCTCTCTCTCTCTCTCTCTCTCTCTCTCTCTCTCTCTCTGGATG